>NC_023750.2:35285284-35568835 GCF_000499845.2 Phaseolus vulgaris | reverse complement strand
AACTAGGCTACACTTGATGGGCCTTCACGGAACATGTACTAATATGTCATTCTCCCATTCATAGCTGATCCAAGTCTCTTGTCCTAGACGGTCCTAGCTTGATCTTAGACGCTCCTAGTTTGGTCTTAAACGCTCCTAGCTTGATCTTAGAGGCTCCTAGATTTGTCTTAGATGCTTGGCTTGGGTCTAGACGCTCTTGACTTGGGGTCTAGCCTTTCATGGGAGGTTGTGCTCGGCCCTCCTCTATCATCCCCTCCCTCTTGAAAAGGATTTGTCCTCAAATCCAATGCTTTTGCTTCCTAGGGGATGGTTGTGGCTGGATGGTGTCCATCATCTCCTCCTTTTTAGAAGATCTATCCTCAGATCTTCAGACTTGATCTCGGATTGCAGCCTCGTGCTTTGAGAACTAGGATTGCCCTCCTGGGTCAAACGTGCACTAGTGCAGAAACATAAAACAAATGCGGCTATTTCGAATTTATAAATGCGGCTTTATAACCGCATTTGATCAACACGCACTTTTAAATCAAGAAATATAAATGCGGCTATATAGTCGCATTTATAAATACCATTTACAAGTGCGGTTATTTGCATTAACCGCACTTGTATATGCCAAATCATTAAAAAAAATTAAAAATTTTAAAACATCGTCAATCTTGTGTGAAGCCAACGTTGATGAAGAGTCACGGGAGCGCCAACAACGGTAGCGGCAGCAGAAGCGACGGCCGACAGGGAAGCAGCAATGAAGCAAACCAAAAAATCCACAAAAAACCACGAAGACAATGAAAGAGTACTGAGCAATGCGAGAAACCAAACAATGTAAGAAAAACGAATGTCAGCCAACGAAACAGTGCTTCGAGACCACCAATGCAAGGAAAAAAACATATATAAGAAAAACAAAAAACATTTATGCATATATTTGTGAAGATGAAGAGGAAGAAAGAGAGTTCAAGAAACTTACATTGCACAAATGGAATGCAGATGTAGCAGAAGAAGACGAACTCAGAGTGCGAACGCGAAACGAAGGCAAAGACGAGAAATAAAGTTTGAAATTGTGTGTGGCGCGCTTCAAAATTTAGGGTAAAAAATGATTTACGAATGCGGTTATTTGAATAGCCGCATTCGTAAATCAAGCGCTTTGATTTACAAGTGCGGTTATACAAATAGCCGCATTCGTAAATCAAGTGCTTTGATTTACGAATGCGGCTATTCAAATAACCGCATTCGTAAATCAAAATAATTTCAAAAATGCCACCGCGTTTTTTACGAAAGCGGGTAGCGCAAAAGCCGCACTAAATAAAGTGTATCCTTTTCTTCTTTTTGCACTAGTGGTGTACCTACGGAAATCATCAAATAAAGCATAGGTGTTAGTTTGAAAATTAATTTCACTAAGTTGCCATTTTTGTTTTTCTTTTGTGTTTGGCAACTTTTTACAATATTTCTTTTTTGATTGTTGTATGTGTTCTCTAATCATCTTATGCATTTTAAAATTTTCAATTGTGGTTACTTTCTCCTTAGGTACAAATCCTATAGGAGATGGTAACAACTCAAAAGAAGAAAGATAATTTAGCCCACATACAACCTCAAAAGTAGAAATATAAGTAGTTTTGTGAACTACTTTATGGTGTGCATGCTCAATAGGAAAAGGATTCTTATCCCAAGAATTGTGGGTGTCCCTCATGATTTTGTGAAGCATAGAAGGAAGAGCTATGTTTTCAAATTTTTGGAGCTCTATCCATCACTATTTTTGAAGATAAATCATGGAGGCTTGTCACTTTTCTTAGGAAGAGTTTATCCACATTCATGAAGAAGGAATCAAAACCTTTTGTTGTCCTAGGAAGCTCTAATATGAAATGTGTGTCTTCCCAAGGATCATTTACAAAAGGTGAAGGAGTATAGAGTTCTTGAGACTTTGCCTTAGGTGTAGTTTGAAAACAAGAATTGTACCTAAAGTAATGTCTTTGAACCTCTTTTCTCATGAGTGACAAAAGTTTTCCTTTTAAAAGCTCTAGAGTTTATCAACTCTAATTTGGCCCATGGGTTCTCCTTCATGTACACTTTTTCTCTTATGTGTAAAGATAGTCTCGTTGTTACAACCATTGTTTATGAAAATTTGTACACTTTGCAATGGTTGTCTCAATAAGACATGACAAGTTGCTCTAGGCACTACTTCACACAAAAATTTGTTTTTGTAGATGCTTATAGATAACTTGACATTCTCTTGGTGATATCCTAGCACATTTGAGAAATAGTCTTTATCTATGCAAACTTCTTTTAAAGACTCTTCTTTTTTGCTTATGCTTGCAAGTGTTCCTTTAAAAGAGGTAAGGTTAGGTTGTTCAACAAGAAGCATGTTTTCAAGGGTAGTTTCAATGTGCTTGTCTTGTTGAATGACCTTGTGGGAAGGAACACTCTTCTTCCACGCCTTTTGTCTCCCAAAAGTTTTCTCTTTTTCTATTTTCTCTTCATCCTTCTTATGTTTCATTTGTATTTGGTCTTTTACCACTTGGGAATGTGGTAAAGGGCTAAGTACAAACTTTTTGTGCTTGTGGATGAAGGAAATCTCGTTAGTTAGACCATAATGCAAGGTTTTCTTATCAAATTGCCATGGTCTACCTAATAAGATGTGGCAAGCTTCCATAGGTACTACATCACATAAAACTTTGTCTTTGTAGTTACCTATAGAAAACTTGATTTCCACTTGTTTGTCTACACGTAGTTCCCCATTCTCATTGATCCATTGTAAATTGTAAGGTTTTGGATGAGGAACTACTTGTAGATTTAGTTTCTCAATCAATCTAGTGCTACAGCAATTGCAGCATGATCCACCATCTACAATAAGAGAGCATATATTTTCTAAAACATTGCATCTAATATGAAAGATGTTCTCTCGTTGTGTCTCGATGGATGCACTAGGTTGATTGTGGAGGATTCTTTGAATCATCAATAAGTCTCCCTCCAAAGGATTTATCCTCTCTCCTTCCCCCTTTTCTTGTGTACTAGGTTCATCCTCACCACTAGTGTACTCATCTTTTCCTTTTAAGAACAAAGCCCTTTGGTTTGGACATTGCGCTTGCACATGCCCTCTTCCAAAACACTTAAAACACTTGGTGTCCCTAGCACGGATGGGTGGGGTGGAGGCATCTTTCACTAAAGGTTTGGTAGTTTCTTTGGGTTCATCTCCAGATATGCTACCTTCCCTTTTAAAGTCTTTCTTGGGATAAAAGTTGGAGTAAGAACCCACCCTTTGACTGGAAGTTTTGCGCAAATTTTGTTGTTCAACTTTAATGCAAAGTTGAACCAAGTCATTCAAGTCTTGGTAGGGTAGAAGTTCTACTCTATCCCTTATCTCAAGGTTGAGCCCACTTAAAAACCTAGATATGGTGGTGATCTCTTCCTCTCTAATGGATGCTCTCATCATGTAGAGCTCTTCCACACTCATGTTTTTTTGTTGGAGTCTTTGGAGCTTGTCCATTAACTCCCTATGGTAGTAGGAAGGTATGTGGCGACGTCTTAGGGCTCCCCTAAGGTCATTCCAATACTCTATGGGAGGCTCCCTATGAAGACGTCGGTCTCCCTCTAGAGAGGTCCAGCAATACATGGCATTACTTTGGAAACTAAGGGTTGCTAAGGGTACCTTCCTATCTTCACTCACCTTATGGCAAGCAAAGAGTTGTTATACTTTCATCTCCCAATCTTGGTATACCTCTAAATCTTCCTTACCATAGAAATGGGGTAGGTCTACCCTTACTTCCCTTGGGCTCTCTTCCTCTCTTCTTCTATTTCTCCTAGGGGGTGGTTGGTAGTAATCATGGATTCTAAGGCTACCCTCCCCTAGAGACTCATCTTCTTTTGAATGAGATGCATGAGTATGAGATTTTTTTGAATTTTGTGATTTCTCTTCTTTGGCTTTAGTCAACTCATTGATTTTAGTCTCATTCTCCAATTGTCTAAATGAAATTAATTGCACAGCTTGTGAAACTTCTTTCAAAAGAGTTTTTAAAGATTTTACTTCACTTTCAATAGACTTTGCAGAATGAGAAGAAGAAGACATGACTAGAGCTTTGTGTATAGAAGTATTTTACTTTGAGAAAAATTAGGAAAGTTAAAGAAGGTAGTTTTCCAGGTAAGAGAGGTGAGTCACAATGGACTACTTAAATACCAAGTCTTGCCTTAGCCAAAAACTATCCCTCCAAATCTTCACACAAATCTTTCTCTTAGTAAACCACTTAAAACACGATCAAATTGGAGAAATCAAATTTTGAATGTAAGAAACAATGCAAACTATCTAATCAAGCAAGCAAATTTAACAAAGCTTTAAACCATACAAGACAATTAATAAGCGTAGCTAAGAAAGCAAAGAGATGCAATTAAAAACAATTAACAATTGCCAAACTAGATAGTTCTAAGCTAATCAGCCCTAGGTGAGGCTTCTTGGACACTTGGAGCCCTTGAAGACACACTCACCGTCTAATTGCGTAATTAACAAAAGTTAAGTAGAAAGAAATTAGATGAACTCCCTTTTGTTGATTTTTCTATTTGCACTTCTTTTTGTTGTCTATTCTTGGTTGGGCCTTCCAATGTATGTGGTGTATTTAGAAGGTGTTTGTTTCTACTCCTTGCCTTTGTGCCTCTTGGAAGTAGGTGATTAATTCTTCAATCCAGCACCTATTAAGCAAACTAGACTCCCCTCAAGTCAAATCCCACTCAATCAAGCACCAATTGATAATTAATTCCACTACCAAGCTTAGAGGTCAAAGAATTAAAGCAAGAAACAAATTAATTTGAAAAACAGTACCACACAAAAGGAATTAAATGTGACAACTAGAAAGAGTTCCAAAGAAATTAGACAAGCAAATAAAAGGTACTCAAAGAAAGATGGCACACAAAATGGAACCTATAGAATAGCACTAGATTTGATTTCAAAATCAAAAAACAGCACCACTGAAATAATTGTTGTGGTCCAGAGAGCGTGATTTTCACTGATTTATGCTGAGCTAGCCTTTTAAGATTTGCTTCTGAAAATTTATATGCAAACAGATCAAGATCTTAACAAAATTCTGGCGTTGGTTTCACTCCAAACGCATGCACCATTTTTTTTTAATAAATTTTCTTAAATCAGTGTTCAGTTACGCCAGTTGTAGCGTCAGGATTGCATACTGTTTTTATAATATTTATCATTTTTTTTTCTATTTGTTTTTTTGAACTGATTCTTTTTTTTTTCTTTTCTGTAACACCTCAATCTTGCAAAATCCAGAGGATCAGAATTTTCTTATGTGGGAAAATGATTTTCTTAAGCAAAACAGCCAGCACAGAGTTATGCAAAACAGGGGATTCTGTAAATCTGAAAAAAAAAAAGCAGCAAGATATACCAAAAGAAAAACACAATGGAATTGGTGAAAAGGAATTTATGTAGATCTAAACACAAATATGAACTCAAGCTAAAAATAAAAAGCACCAAAGGATTAAAAACACAGCAGATTCAGATCAAGCATTTATACCAAAAACAAGAAACAAATAAGCCAAACAAAGTACTACTATGATTTGATGACATTTTGGAAGAACGTGACTAGACAAAACACATATAGATTCAGAAATTAAAAGACTCAAATGAACATAATATGAACCAATTAAAATTGCAATAAGGACTCAAATACCTAAAATAAAACAGCAACACAAACTATATGGAATCCTACCAAAAATTGCACAAAGATTACTCAAGAACAATTGAACAAGATGCACCGATTGGAATTTCCAAACAACACACCAATTCAAAACAAAAATTAAAAAACAGCAAGACAATATGGAAGATGAAGAACAACACGGATTTAAGAAGAACTCAAAAAGAAAATGACAAAGAGATACTCATCTTTGAAGAACCATAGCTCATGATACCAAATGATGGCATTCCCTATGAGCTCTTCTTGGATGTTTGGTGAAGATGGTGCGGAAGCTTATGGATGAGATGGACAAGGTCCTCCTAGGAGGTGTGGTGACCTTGAAGGTGCATGAAGAGTGTGGACATGGGGAGGTTCGGCCAGCCCCTTTGTAGGTGGTGAAAGGAAGATTAAAACCAAAAAGATAGGCAAGGAGTAAAGTATGGCACTAAATGAGCAGCATAACATTACTCAATTTAATCTTGAAAATACAAGGTGTAGGCTCCTCCTTTTATAGGCTAAGGAGGACCAGATTTGATGACCTAAATGCTACACAAATGTAAGCCAAATGAAATGTAATGAAAGGGGCACATGGGCACATGGGCACATGGCACATGGGTGCACATGGCCCTCCAACTTACACATGGGCGAACTTGATGAGTGAAGGTTTCTAGAAACCTTTAGCTAATCAAGGTTAACTCCTCCTTAATTCTAATGTGCAGAAAAATAAACATTTGTCCACATGGCTATGCTATTTACACCCCAATTAAAACTAGGCTACACTTGATGGGCCTTCACGAAACATGTACTAATATGTCATTCTCCCATTCATAGCTTGATCCAAGTCTTCTTGTCCTAGACAGTCCTAGCTTGATCTTAGACGCTCCTAGCTTGATCTTAGACGCTCCTAGCTTAGTCTTAGACGCTCCTAGCTTGATCTTAGATGCTCCTAGCTTGGTCTTAGATGCTTGGCTTGGGTCTAGACGCTCTTGACTTGGGGTCTAGCCTTTCATGGGAGGTTGTGCTCGGCCCTCCTCCATCAGAAGCCAGTTATCATAAGCAACCATTTATCCAAAGAGGAAGAACAAAAGGTGATAAAAGTGCTGAAGGCAGATAAAGAAGCTATAGGATGGACATTTGCTTACTTGAAAGGTATAAGCCCATCATATTGCATGCATAAAATTCACATGGAGCAACATTTCAAATTTGTGGCTCAACCACTAAGGCGCTTAAATCCTTCCATGAAGGAGGTTGTTAGAAAGGAGTTACAAAAGCTCTTAGAAGCAGGAATGATTTATCCCATTTCAAACAGTGCGTGGTTAGTCCAGTACAAGTGGTTCCTAAGAAAGGAGGTATGACAATTATTTATAACAAAAAAATTGAATTGATTCCTACAAAAACTGTTACAGGATGGAGGATGTGCATTGACTACAGGAAACTGAACCAAGCTACGCGGAAAGATCATTATCCATTACCTTTTATGGATCAAATGTTGGAAAGATTGGCAGGTAAAGCATATTATTGTTTTTTGGATGGTTATTCAGGATATAATCAAATTGTGGTTAATCCAGAAGATCAAGAGAAGACATCATTTACTTGCCCATTTGGCATTTTTGCTTATCGAAAAATGTCATTTGGGTTATGTAATACTCCAACAACTTTCCAAAGGTGTATGTTTGCTATTTTCCCATATATGATTGCGAAATGCATTGAAGTTTTTATGGATGATTTTTCTGTGCTTGGATCTTCTTTTGATGATTGTTTAACACATTGAAAGATTAACATAAACTAGATGTAACTATTAGATAAAATAATCATTATTCATATAGGCAAATTTTAATGCAAGTCATTACCAAAATAATTCTTTCATACAAAATGACTTTTTTTATTATATTAATTTTACAATAAAATCAGTTTTTCTCGCCAAATTTAAGTAACTTATTTTTTTTAAGATAAAATAAACTAAACTTTAAATAACAATTAATTATTTTCATAAAATTAGTGAGGTATAAAATAAAATCAGTTTGATTAAAATATTAAACTTTTAAAATAAAATTAAAATAAAGTGGTGTTATATATATGATAAAAATAATTAATTTCTATTAAAAGATAAAATAAATTAATTTTTAATATATACAAATATATAAGAGACAATTAGGTTAGTAGTTCATAAATAATCTAATTTCTTTTTCAATCCAACAACAATTTATATATTATCTTAAACGTATAACCTCAATTTAATACCAATTTCAACCTTCTCATACAATACACATCATTTACAAAATTCACAAATCAATTGAACCTACAAATTAATACACTACGAGAAAGTTTCTATTATCTATTCATAATTCTCTATGAATTTTGATCCCTGGATAAATCACTTACCTGATAAAATAACTATAACCCCTAATTTATGAATTTAAATCTCTTTACATATTTTTTGATTATAATTTGAATAAGAACGATTTATTCACAAATTTGTATTAATTTCAATATTTTAGGAAATAATGAAGATGAAAGAACAAAAGGAGAATATACAAAGATAAAAAAAAGGGAGTCGGAAAGCACTAACATTCACTCCAGCACTAGCTCATGCCAAAAGGTCCCAAAGAAGTTCACCCAAGCGAGTCCAATCTCGCCCAGGGGAGATCACTTCAGTAATGTTGGACCTGTTTTCATGCCACTGGTCGAGATAAGACCAAATGTAAGAAAACCGTTAAGGAGTGTTTGGATGGCGTGAGTGACGGAGATCATTGTTTGGTATTTGGTATAGTAGATTTATGGAGAACAGAGTTTTATATTTAACCATTTGTTAAAGTAAAACCCTTTTTCTACTGTAATGAATTAAATCATAACTTTTTTTTTTAATTTAGAGTATCCACTACAAAAAAAATGGTTTAGTAGAATGGGCCAAAAAACGGACCGTAACTATGAAAAACCTACGCAAAATGGTTTTTATCATGGGCATAACATTAATGTGAATTTCGAAGCTAATGTAGTCGACGTAAAGATATTGGCGGGTGTGGGCGACACATGACGGGTGTTTTTTGCGTAGGTCAAGCGTGGGCTTAGCCTACAAGGAGTTGACAAATTTATAAAAAATCGTGGGTTTCAAAAAAGAGAATGAAAAAAGAAGTGTTCGAATTGTAGATTTACCTTATCCACATGCTCCCTCCAGAAAGAATATAGAAGGATGGTTTGTCAGATTCTGTGAAATTCTGAAACAACTAGAGATAAGTATTTTGTTCACTAAAGCTTTGGAACAGATGCCTACATATGCCATATTTATGAAGGAATTGTTGACCAAGAAGAGACGATTAAAAGAACAAGGAATTGTGGAGCTAGAAGCAGGATGTAGTGCCATTATTCAAAAATCACTGCCACAAAAATATAAAGATTCTGAGAGTTTTAATTTTCCAGTCACTATAGGAATATTTATAGTGGCCAAAGCCTTACTAGATCTTGGGGCAAGCATAAATCTGATGCCATTATCTATGTTGATGAAAATTTGGGATGTTGAAATTTTGCGTACAAGGATGACATTGCAATTAGCTGATAGATCGATAAAACATCCACATGGGATAGTAGAATATCTTTTTGGTGAAGATAGACAAATTTTACTTCCCAGTTGATTTTGTGATCATGGACATAGAGGAAGATGTTGAAGTACCTCTCATTCTTCGACGCCCATTTATGAAGACTGCAAAAATTATGATTGATGTGGATGAAGGAAAGTTAAAGGTTCAAGTGCAGGATGAAGAAGTTAACTTTGGTGTATTTGAAGCAATGAAACATCCGATTGATCATAATGATTGTTTTAGGATGGATGCACTAAATGACCTCTATTTGGAAAATCACAGAGAAATATTTATAGATGATTCATTGATGAAAGACGTCCTAAATGATAATGAAAATTGCGAGGACTATGAGGTTAAGGAAGTCAAGGAATGTTTACTAGAGTTGGGAAAGGCAAAAGAAGTTCAACAAGGGATTTTTGATGAAATAGAAAAGAACAAAGCCAACACCCCACAGAAAATAGAGCTAAAATAGTTGCCAGATTATTTGAAATATGTTTTACTTGAAGAAAATGGGGAGAAGCTAGTTATCATAAGCAACCATTTATCCAAAGAGGAAGAACAAAAGGTGATAAAAGTGCTGAAGGCAAATAAAGAAGCTATAGGATGGACATTTGCTGACTTGAAAGGTATAAACCCATCATATTGCATGCATAAAATTCACATGGAGCAATTTTTCAAACATGTGGCTCAACGACCATGGCGCTTAAATCTTTCCATGAAGGAGGTTGTTAGAAAGGAGGTACAAAAGCTCTTAAGAGTAGGAATGATTTATCCCATTTCAGACAGTTCGTGGGTTAGTCCAGTACAAGTGGTACCTAAGAAAGGAGGTATGACAATTATATTCCTATAAGAACTGTTACAGGATGGAGGATGTGCATGACTATAGGAAACTGAACCAAGCTACGCGGAAAGATCATTATCCATTACCTTTTATGGATCAAATGTTGGAAAGATTGGCAGGTAAAACATATTATTATTTTTTGGATGGTTATTCAGGATATAATCAAATTGTGGTTAATCCAAAAGATCATGAGAAGACATCATTGCCCATTTGGCGTTTTTGCTTATCGAAAAATGCCATTTGGGTTATGTAATGCTCCAACAACTTTCCAAAGGTGTATGTTTGCTATTTTCGCAGATATGATTAAGAAATGCATTGAAGTTTTTACGGATGATTTTTCTGTGTTTGGACCTTCTTTTGATGATTGTTTAACTAATCTTGATCTCGTACTGAAGCGATGTGTGGAGACAAATCTTGTGCTAAATTGGGAGAAATGTCATTTCATGGTCACTGAAGGAATTGTCTTAGGCCATAAAATTTCTCAAAAAGGGTTGGAGGTAGATAAAGCAATAGTTGAAGTCATTGAGAAGTTACCTCCACTAGTCAACATCAAAGGAATCAGAAGTTTTTTAGGGCATGCTGGATTTTACAGAAGATTTATTAAAGATTTCTCCAAGATTTCAAAGCCCCTATGCATCCTCCTCAATAAGGATACTCCTTTTAAATTTGATGATAATTGTTTAGCTACTTTTAATATCTTGAAAGAAAAACTCATTTTTGCAGCTATCATAACTGCTCCTGATTGGAAACTTAATTTTGAGATAATGTGTGATGCTAATCATTATGCAGTAGGAGGAATTTTAGGACAAAGGAAAGAAAGAATTTTTCAAGTAAAACACTATGCGATTGAATGAAACGCAAAGTAACTACACCACAACAGAAAAAGAATTACTAGCTATAGTGTATGCACTTGAGAAATTTTGATCTTATTTGATAGGTTCTAAAGTTATTGTTTTCACTGATCATGCAGCAATTAAATATTTATTGAATAAAGCAGATTCTAAGCCAAGGCTTATACGATGGATACTTTTGTTGCAGGAATTTGATTTGAAAATCAAAGATAAGAAAGGATGTGAGAACAATGTAGCAGATCATTTATCAAGACTTGCAAATGATGAGGTAACCACATTGGAGCCTGAAGTTCTTGCTGAATTTCGTGATGAGAAGCTACTGTTAATCAAAGAGAGGTCATGGTTTGCAGACATGGCCAATTTTAAAGCTACTGGAACAATCCCGGAGAATTTGGACTGGCATCAAAGAAGAACATTTTTTAAGGATGTCAATCATTATGTGTGGGATGATCCTCATTTGTTTAAAATTGGTGCAGATAATTTGTTGAGAAAATGTATTTCTTCAGATGAAGCCAAGAAAATTATATATCAATGCCATAATTCAGCATATGGAGGACATTTTAATGGGGAAAAGACAGCTGCAAAAATTCTTCAATCAGGTTTTTTCTAGCCCTCATTGTTTAAAGATACACATGCATTAGTACAAAGATGTGACAGGTGTTAAAGGACAGGAAGCATTTCTAGAAGACATGAGATGCCATTACAAAATATTCAAGAAATTGAAGTCTTTGATTGTTGGGGCATTGCTTTTATAGGGCCTTTGTTGTCTTTTTTTAAATGAATATATACTAGTGGCAGTTGAGTATGTTTTTAGATGGGAGGAAGCAATTCTAGCACAATGTGCAGATTCCAAGACAGTTATCAAATTTCTTAAAAGGAATATTTTTTGCATATTTGGCATTCCATGAGTATTGATAAGTGAAGGTGGGTCTCATTTTTGTAATACCCAATTGAAGAAAGTGTTAGAACATTATGGGGTTAGTCATAGAGTAGCATCAGCCTACCACCCACAAACAAATGGGCAAGCATAAGTTTCTAACAGAGAAATCAAGAAAATATTAGAGAAAACAGTGGTTGCATTAAGGAAAGATTGGTCAATCAAACTTGATGAAACTATGTGGGCGTATAGAATGACATTTAAAACTCCTACTGGCCTTTCCCCATTTCAGCTGATTTATGGGAAAGCCCGTCATCTTCCTTTGGAATTAGAGCATAAAGCATATTGGGCATTAAAGACACTAAATTTAGATGCTAAAGCAGCTGGGGAAAAGAGAAAACTGCAAATCCATAAACTTGAAGAGGAGGTTAAACGCATATAGTTCCTCAAAGCTTTATAAGGAACGCACAAAGAAATATCATGACAAGAAGATTGTGGAAAGAAATTTTTACCCTAGGCAATCTGTGCTTTTAATCAACTCTAGATTGAAACTTTTTCCTGGAAAGTTAAAATCTAAATGGTCAGGTCCTTATGTTGTGAAAGAGGTAAAGCCTTATGGAGCAATAGAGTTAGAAGAACCAAAATGACACAGAAGTTGGGTTGTAAATGGTCAGAGGGTAAAGCCTTATTTGGGTAATGAACATGAAAACCTCACTATAGTCATCCTTTTAGGTGACCCATAAAGACATAGGCGTCAAGCTATATGACGTTGAAAGAGCGCTTAGTGGGAGGCAAGCCAGTCCACATTTTAGTTTTATGTTGTTTTACTACCTTTGTTGATTTTATTTAAAAAAATTATAATTAAGTAATATAAAAAAAATCTTATATGCCTCCTAATCATTTTGCAGGTTATGTATTTTAACCTGGGGACATGTTCTATTATTCAGGGGGCAGATCCAGCAAATGTAGCAAGACTGTAGATAAAGATTTTAACAAAAAGCTGGATGACTTCTTAAGAAGAGAGGATTGAGCAAAAATATAGTTTTATCTTTCTAATTCTCTTTTCTTTTCAGTTATTTGATTTTTTTCTAATTTTATTTATTTTATTTTTCGTTTATTTTGTTTTCTGTTTATTTGCTTATTTGTTTAGTTTCTTTTAATTGTTTATTTTGTATTTTGAATAAATTTTCTGTTTTGTTAGTTTGTTAGTTTCAGGTCTTGAATTATCTTTTTTATAATAAATTTCAGGTTTAATTTAATTTGTTTTCTATTTTTATTTTTCTCAAATAAAAAAAAAAGAACTACAATATTAAATTTGAATTGTGAAAAAACGAATTTGTGTTTAAATATTAAATAGTGAGATGAATTAGACACAAATTAGAAAAGAAACTTTGATTGAATCCTTATTCAAATGTAGTTGAAATTATGATACATGAAAATTTAACAGGATGGTTGATTAGGACAGAGAATGACAAGACCAAGGAATGAGGCCAATTAAACCAAGTAAGTGTGTGAACCTTAAACAGTTTTGAGAGTTTTGCTGATTAATTAACAGTTGTGGTTGCTTAATTTTTATTTTTGTTACATCATAAAACAACATGAAGATGATTGAGGCATTTGTTTGTGTTAATTAGGAACCCAGGGCCAAATAGTCAACCTTTATCTTATTAGAATTCCATTTTTTTATGTATCCCTTTGGGCCAAGACTTTTGTTATTATTGCACCATAACCTTTGATGATATATTTTTCTACCCTTTGGCATGTTCAAGGAAGGAGAACATAGATGCAATACATATAGAAAAGGGAATGGTTGGTTCTGATTGTGAAAGCTAAAAAAAAGAGTTGGAAATAGGAAGAATCTTTTCCTATTAATGAAAAAAAAAAGAAATAGAAAAGAAAAAATTCATCATGAAAAATTAGAAGAAAGTGAGGAAAAAGGTGACATCAAAAGAAAATGGTGATTAGATAACATATATGTTCTCTATAATTGAATTGTAGGTATGTTCTTCTTCTTTAAGATGTGCATTTTGTTATCTAAGAAAAACCAATATTTTTTTGGAAGCCCAACCTCATTACAACCCTGGAAAAGACCTCAAGATTCGTGTTTCCAATATGTTTGTTATTTGAAGATGAAATGAAAAGCACTTGTGATTTATTATGATTCAGTGAAAATAGAGAGAAACACTTACCTGTGAGCATAGGAAAATAAATTCTTTGATGAATTGTCATTTATTTGTTTTCTATATTTGAATTTGGAAGCATCATAAGTTTTTAATTTGATATGTTGTATAGTGAATTAAGTTGTTTGATATTTAAATTCAAATATATTCATTTACTTTGCTTGAGGACAAACAAGATTCTAAGTTGGGAAAAGTGATAAGTGTCTAATTTCAGTAATATTTGATATTAAAAAATAGGCACTTATGGGGATTTATTGCTAATTTACTTATAAAATAATCCCTAATTTATGAATTTATACCTTTTTACATTTTTTATGACCTTTATTTGCATAAGAGCATTTTATTTCCAAATTTGATGTTAATTACAAATTTTTGGGGAGGATTGAAGATTTGGAGTAAAGAAGAATAATTTGAGCTAAAGAGAGAAAGCTGGAAGGTCCCAGAATGGAAAAAGATGCAAAGAAAGATTGAGTTTTTTTTTTATGTTTTATCACTTAGCCCATTAGCGCGACACAGGAAGCAACTTAACCCTATGAAACTAGGATAAATAGGGGGCTAGAGGCTCAATCTTAGTGTGCCAGATTTAGAGGAAAACACCAATTGTAATCAAGGGAGAATGGAAGGTGCTAGAAGTATGCGTGACTAGTTTTACCAATTGGGATTAGGAGTAATCTGCTCAAACTCTTATGTATTGAGGGTGATATCTTATATATTAATATTCAATTCTTGATTGATTATTGGTATTGTTGTTTTACTTTTAACTTTTCGTGACAATTTGAGAATCTTAAATATGACTGAGAAGTACTTTTAGGGTTCGAACGTAAACATCAATACTTAACATATTTGAGTGTTAGGAATGTTAATTGCTATTAAACGTCTCAGCAAGTTGTTCTTATAATTATGCGAGGGATCGAGCATGTTGTTCTTATAATTATGAGAGGGATCAATAGTTAGGGGACATTCTTAAGGATTTTATATGCGAGGAATAGATATAAATGATTTTTATGAGAACATCAATTTCAATCAAAGAACTTAATATTGACATGCTAATCAAAATACATGAGAGTGAGAGAGATGAAACCTAATCCCTATTTTTCCAACTTGAAACAACCAATTCTTTGTCTGTGTTTCTTATTGATCATCGCCAACACAACCACTTTCAACACACTTTTAATTGTGTTGTTCTATATTTAGCAATTATTGTACTTAATAATAATTCAATGTTTCTTGTGGGATCGATATCTGTCCTTATGGATAATTATTACTGACAAAGCGATGCACTTGCCGTAAAAAGTCATCAAGTTTTTGGCACTGTTGTCGGGAACAGGTTTGATTTGTTGAGTATAGTTTCCTAAATATTGTGAATATTTTAATTTATTTTAATTTTGTGTTTTTATTTTAAACATATTTGTTTTTATTTTATTTGATTTTATTTTAATTTGCTGATTTGCTATTATTATTTTAATTCTTATTTTGATTTTATTTGTTTCTATTTATTTTCAGATTTATTTCGATTTTTCTTTTGATTTTCTTTTGATTTTATTATATTTTATTTTAGTTCTTTTTAAGTTTAGTTACGTAGTTATATTTAGGTTTAGGTAGTTTTTATTTATTTGTTTTAATTATTTATCATTACTAGTTTTTGTTTTTATTTTTACGTTAGGTAGTATATTTTATGTAAGTTCGTTAGTTTTTACAATTATAATTTTAATTTTCTGTTTTATTTTGTTTTAGTTTATTTAGTTTTTATTTTATTTTTAGTATTTATTTGTTATTTTTAAGTACGTTATTTTTTATTTATTCATTTTCTTTTATCTTGTTTTTAGTTTTTATTTTGTTTATATTTTTTTCTCCATATTTTTATTATTTTTCTCTTAGTGTCATTTTATATTAATTTTACAATATTGCTGTTTTTAAGTAAGTTTTTCTCGCCAAATTTAAGTAACTTATTTTTTTAAGATAAAATAAACTAAACTTTAAATAACAATTAATTATTTACATAAAATTAGTGAAGTATAAAATAAAATCACATTTTGATTAAAATGTTAAACTTTTAAAATAAAATCAAAATAAAGTGGTGTTATATATATGATAAAAATAATTAATTTCTTTTAAAAGATAAAATAAATTGAACTTTAAATAATAGGTAATTTTTTATACAAGAAAAAATAAAGTAAAAAATAAAATGCTGTTTGGTTCATATATTAAATTTTTAAAAAAAGTGGTAAATTGTATTTCTGTTTCTAATTTTTTTCCTTATTTCATTAAATTTTTAAAGATTTACATATCTATGAAAAAGATTTCATTAGAATCTTTAAATTTAATAAGTTATTATATTAACAACTTTTTCTATTATCTCTAATATATTTATCATCACCAACAAATAATATAATGTTAGTTACTAGAATATAATCATAAACTTAAAATAAAAATAAGATTACAAAAATCTATAGAATAAGTCCATCTATACCATGAGAGTCACCTGACTTTGAATTCGATTAAAGAATCATTTCCTTACAAGAGTTTTAGAGACGAGATATTCGATCAAAGAATCATTTTCAGAGACAAGATATTCGATTAAAGAATCACTTCCTTACAAGAGTTTCAGAGACGAGATATTCGATTACAGAATCATTTCCTTACAAGAGTTTCAGAGACGAGATATTCGATTAAACAATCATTTCCTTACAAGAGTTTCAGAGACGAGATATTCGAATAAAGAATCATTTCCTTACAAAAGTTTCAGAGACGAGATGGAGGTAGAAACTATGATCTTTCAAAAATCATCACCAACTACATGTCAGTATTGGATAAACGGTAATTGTCCAAGCGGTGATGAATGTCCAAATTTACATTGGTGGGTTGACACCAACAACAACTCTTATAATGTCAAGGTAGGTTACTCTTAAATTTTTGTAACCTTTTGTATTAGCGCGCTAATACATATTGATTATATAAAAAATTCTTTAAAAAACATTAGTCCAACATTATTTTATTTAATTCTAACAAAGTAAACATATTCCTTCTTAGATTAAGAAAAGAGAGAGAAACATATTTTTGTTTAAAAGAAATTACATCATGTCTAATTTCTTTATATTCTCTTGTCATGTCTAATTTATGTACATTTTGTCATTGTTCTTCAATATAAAAGTTCTTTTATATAATTTTCATATTATTATTATTGATTTTTAATGAGATATTAAAAGTTTATCGTGCAATCCAATTTTTATATTTTGATATCTTATAATTTATTCATCAACTAATAAACAAACTTTTTGTAGAACAATCCAAATTTCGCAAGATTAGTTTGTTGGATACCACCTCCCAAAGGATTTATTAAGATTAACTGTGATGGAGCTTTCACCCTTGATGGAAGAAAGGCTAGTGCAGGAGGTGTTGTTAGAGATTGTGAGGGTGAATTTCTTTTTGGGTTCTCTACTGCCTTAAGAGTTGGTTCAGCAGCAGAGGCTGAATTATTCGCAATCAAAATTGGAATGGAACTAGCCATATCAATAGGATATAAAAATTTGATTGTTGAGAGTGATTCTCAAACAGCTATTCAACTTATCAATTGGGGACTCATCAAACAAACTCATCCTTTCTACAATGTTGTGTCTTCCATAATTCAGATGGGTGCCAAAGTTAATTACATCTCTTGGAACCATGTGTTTAGAGAGACTAACTCGGTAGCAGATGATGGCCTTGCAAAATATGGATTATCCTTATCTTTGAACTCACCTGTTACCTTTTTTGTGTTTGCTCCCAATTTTCTCATTTTTAATTTATGTGTTAATCAAAGTGGAAAGATGTACTCTCGCTAAATTATTCATGAATAAAAAAAACATCTTGGAATTTTTCTTGCCTTCTTTATTCTTATTGTAGGATACAAGAATTAGTTATTTAAATCGTTACATTTTGATTATATTACTTTTATTTATTTTAGTAGAAAAATTTAGTTTAAAAAAATATATTTTACATTCATTAGTTTAATAAGCATGTTTTACATTAGTTATCTAAACAATTAATCTAAATGTAATAGTTTTTTTTATAAAAAATATATCTATTATTAAATTCTAAAATACACAATTTAATATATTTTTTTAATTATATATTTCAGAATGTTTCCAAATAAATTAAATATACTTTATATTTATTAAAAATTATGTATTTTTACAATTTTAATTATATATTTCACAATTAATATCAAATTGTGGGGATGCTAAGAATGATACCTTAAAATTAAAAATCTGGCCAGAAATAAAATTCAAGTTCTCTATTAGTTTTATTGTTTTCTAAAGAAAATTTAAGTCTTAAATATGTTTAATTTAGTGTTTGAAGAAAGAAATATTGATAAGCCTAGATATGAAAAAAAAATATACTTAAAGTCCATCACAGATTATGTTATTAATGACACCTTACATGTTAAAAGATTTTAAAAGTAGGAACAACTTCTTGTTAGAAAAAGAAAACAAAAATTATAAATATGCTTCTATCATCAAATATCTATTAACACATTGAAAGTTTAACAGAAACTAGATGTAACTATTAGATAAAATAATCATTATTCATATAGACAAATTTTTTGTTCCATTAAATGAGGGCAAGTCATTACCAAAATAAGTGTAAGACACAGAGAAGTTTTAATAATAGGAAAACATAACAAGGGGTGTCATTGTAAGTAAAGTGAATTTTTTTATTATATTAATTTTACAATATTGCTGTTTTTAAGTAAGTTTTTCTCGCCAAATTTAAGTAACTTATTTATTTTTTTAAGATAAAATAAACTAAACTTTAAATAACAATTAATTATTTACATAAAATTAGTGAAGTATAAAATAAAATCAGTTTGATTAAAATTTTAAAATTTTAAAATAAAATAAAAATAAAGTGGTGTTATATATATAATAAAAATAATTCATTTCTTTTAAAAGATAAAATAAATTGAACTTTAAATAATAGTTAATTTTTTATACAAGAAAAAATAAAATAAAAAATCAAATGCTGTTCGATTCATATATTAAATTTTTAAAAAAAATAAAAAAAGTGGTAAATTGTTTAAATTAATTTTTAATATATAGAAATATATAAGAGACAATGAGGTTAGTAATTCATAATAATCTAATTTCTTTTTCAATCAAACATAGAGATGGAAAATATATGTATCAGCCACAATATTTTAATTTTATTCCAATACTAATATATAACAACCATATAGACCACATAGATTTATAAATCAAGGATATTCAATAAGTGAAATATCAACTGACGTTCTCCTAAAAGACTTGCATTAAGTAGCTCCTACTAGATACTAGATACTAACATCTGATTCAATACCCAATACTTACAAGCAAACCTAAGAGAAAATATTAGGGTAAGTTCAAAACATCCAACCTCATATCTACACATTAAGACTTAATTGATAAAATAACCCCTAATCTATGAATTTAAACTTCTTTACATATTTTGTGATTATAATTTGAATAAGAACGATTTATTTCCAAATTTGTGTTAATTAGAAGATTTTAGAAAATAATTAAGATGAAAGGACAAAAGGAAAATATACAAAGATAAAAAAGGATAACTGGAAAGCACCAGCATTCACTCCAGCACTCGCCCACGCCAGAAGGTCCCAGAGTATTTGCTCAAACGAGTCCAATCTCGCCCAGACAGACAGTGACGTTGGACATGTTTTCGTGCAACTCGTCCATACGAGTTCAAATGTAACAAAAACCCTAAGGGTTCTTGTAAGAACCAATTGCCACCAGATTGATTTCTCTCAGTGTTTCCTCTTTTTATCTCACTACATCATCGCTCACTCACTCTTCTCTCTTCTCCCCTGTTCTTTCCCATCTTTATTTATAAATGGACATGAAGTTTCACTAGTCTTTCACATGTTTGGTGTTCTAGGTAGAGGTGTCAAGGTGGGCATCACTCTTGTCATTAATGTTATGCTAAAAAATTTTCATAAACTAGTGTCACTAGTCGTAGGATCCTAGCAGAATATAACAATATCTGACCACGACTCAGATGCCCAGTAGTTGGCTCTACAAGCTCGTCTCCAGTAGAAAGAACAGCATCAAGACTTTCTTAGATGTCAACACTATTGCATCTTTCTCAATATCAATTTATTCACCTAACTTTCATTAAATTAACTTAAACTCTAGAAAAAAACTTATTATTGTTTTTGGATGGCGGCGTAGGGCGGGAGAGGATCGGGAGTGCAGAACGTCTTGCGCAAGGATCTTGCCTAAGGCATCGTGAAGAGGCACAATGAGTGAATGGAGGAAGACATTTAGAGCCGTTAAAGGAGTGTTTGGATGGCGTGGATAACGGAGATCATTGTTTGTTGTTTGGCATAATAGATTTATGGTGAGCAGGGAAAGTGGTATATCAGTGTTCTATAGTTAACCACTTATTGAAGTAAAACCCTTTTTCTTTGTAATGAATTAAACCACAACCTTTTCATTTTAGACTATCATTTAGTGTTGCTTATCTTATTTTTATCTTATTTTTATTTTTATTCTTGTTTTCTTATTATTTTTACTCTTATTATCTTTTATATCTTCTTTTATTTTTAAAACATAATATTTCAAGTTGTTATAAATTAATAATACTATACTATCTGTAGCTAGAGTATTATGTTAGTCTATTAAGATTATTGTGTTAGTATATTAAGATTCAATTCTTCAATTAACAATTCTTCAATTGTTATTTATGTTCCTAATTTTTTTTCTTATTTCATTTTAATTTTTAAAGATTTATATATATATTAGAATCTTATATATACGTTATTATCTTATCATCTTAATAATGAATGAATTTGTTATCACACGAACAACTTTTTCTATTAAGATTATTTGTGTTACTCTATTAGGATTCAAATTTTTTTTTATAAAAAGTTTTCTTAAGTTGTTAGGATTCAATTCTTGAAATTAACAATTCTTCTCCCATTGTTATTTATGTTTTTATTTTATTTTAATTTTTAAAGATTTGTATATTTATGGAAAAGATTTTATTAGAATCTTATAAATAAGTTATTATCTTAAACATTTTAATAATGAATAAATTTGTTAGGAGTGAACAACTTTTTTTATTATCTCTAATATGTTTATCAACACCAATAAATAATATTAGTTACCAAATAGGATAGAAGATAATAAACTTAAACGTAAATAAGGTTAAAAAAATCTTATAATTAAGTTATTATCTTATTCATTTTAATAACTAATGAATTTGTTAGAATATTTGAATGTGAACCTTTTCATTATCTCTAATTTTCCTATTATCTCTAGTATATTTATCAATAACTAGATGGGATAGGATAGGATAGAAGATAATCATAAATATAAATAAAAATAAGGTTATAAATATCTATATAATAAGTCCATTTATACCAATGAAACTCACCTAAATTTGAATTCGATTAAAGAATCATTCCCTTAAAAGAGTTTTAGAGATGATGGAGGTAGAAACTAAGATCTTTTAAAAATAATTACCAACTACAAGTCAATATTGGATAAACAGTAATGGTTCAAACAGTGATGAATATTCAAATTTACATTGGTGGGTTGATACCAACAACAACTCTGACAAGGTAGGTTACTCTTAATTTTTTTGTAGTCTTTTGTATTAACATGCTAATTTATATTGATGGTATAAAATTTTCTTAAAAAACACATATTAGTCAAACATTATTTTATTTAATTCTAAGAAAGTAAATATGCTCCTTCTTAGATTAAGAAAAAAAAGAGTAACATATTGTTGTCTAAAATAAATTACGTAATGTCTCATTTCTTTAGATTCTGTTATCAGGTTTGATTTATGCATTTCATGGTTCTTTAATATAAAAGTTCGGACTTTAAGTCTAACTCAACCCCATAAAACCAGCTCATAGGGTTGAGGTTTGCACCCACTTATATACAATGAAAAGGCTCTAATATACACCAAGAGTGCCAACTCGTGCGTGGGATTATATATTATGGGTGGTCCGATAGCG
Source organism: Phaseolus vulgaris (assembly GCF_000499845.2). NCBI lineage: Eukaryota > Viridiplantae > Streptophyta > Magnoliopsida > Fabales > Fabaceae > Phaseolus > Phaseolus vulgaris. Next base: position 35,546,858 of record NC_023750.2, on the reverse strand, counting down.
GGTGGCACGATAGGCCCAACAAATACTCACTAGGATAGGCTCGAAATGGCTCTAATACCATATTACAAAGTGGACTTTAAGCCTAACTCAACCCCATAAAACCAACTCATAGGGTTGAGGTTTGCACCCACTTATATACAATGAAAGGCTCTAATCTCTAGTCGATGTGGGATCTCCAACAATATTAGAAATTTATCGTGCAATCCATTTTTTATATTTTTATATCTTGTAATTTATTCATCAACTAATAAACAAAATTTGTGTACGACAATCCTAGTTTTTCAAGATTAGTTTGTTGGATACCACCTCCCAAAAAACTTGTTAAGATTAACTGTGATGGATCTTTCACCTTTGATAGAAGAAAGGCTAGTGCAAGAGGTGTTGTTAGAGATTGTGAAGGTAGATTTCTTTTTGGCTTCTCTACTGCCTTAAGAGTTGGTTCAGTAATAGAGGCTGAATTATTCGTAATTAAAATTTGAATGGAACTAGCCATATCAATGGGATTTAAAAATTTGATTGTTGAAAGTGATTCTCAAACAGTTGTCCAACTTATCAAGTGGGGACTCATGAACACAAACTCATCCTTTCTATACTATTGTGTCTTCCATAATTTAGATGGGTGCCAAAATTGATTACATTTCTTGGAATCATATGTTTAAAGAGACTAACTAAGTAGCAGATGGTCTTGCAAAATATGGATTATCCTTATCTTTAAACTTACCTGTTACTTTTTTTTTAGTTTGTTCCCAATTTTCTAATATTTTTAATTTATGTGTTGATCAAAGTGGAAGGATATACTCTCTCAAAATTATTCATGAATAAAATAAACATCTTGTAATTTTTCTTGCCTTCTTTATTCTTATTGACGATACAATAATTAGTTATTTAATTTGTTACATTTTTATTATATTACTTTTATTTATTTTAGTAGACTTAGTAAAAAAAAATATTTTACATTGATTAGTTTAATAAGCATGTTTTACATTGGTTATGTAAACAATTAATGTAGAGTGTAATTTTTTATAAAAAAATATCTCTATTATTAAATTCTAAAATAAACAATTTTATATAACTTTTTAATTATATATTTCAGAATGTTTCCAAATAAATTAAATATACTTTATATTTATTACAAATTTTGTATTTTTATAATTTTAATTATATATGTCAGAATTAATATCAAATTGTGTGGGATGCTAAGAATGATACCTTAAAAATAAAAATCTGGCCAGAAAATTTAGATCTTAAATATGTTTAATAATTTAGTGTTTGAAGAAGAAATATTGATAAGCCTGGTTATGAAAAAGAGTACTAAAAGTCCATCACAGATTATGTAAGATTATTTTATTAATTACACCTTACATGTTCAAAGATCTTAAAAGTAAGAATCTGGCACAAGGAACAACTTCTTCTTAGAAAACAAAAACAAAAATTATAAATATGCCACTATCATGTAGATATCGGACCACCCATAATATATAATGTCATGCACGAGTTAGTAGTCAAAGCGTGAGGAGGTGTCCTTATTAGTCAGTTTTATGAGGTTGAGATATACTTAAAATCCACTTCTTAATAATTATTTAATTTCATATCCATTTTAGTGTCTCCACTATCCCATGTAGTGTTTATCTTCTACTTTTTGCATCGCTCTTTTGCGGACTCTACCATTGTAACAACATAAAAAGATAAGAAGCAGAGCCACGAACCCCCAACAGTGCCTTTCATTTTTCTTTCTTTTTTTTTTTCTCTCTCTCTCCATATTCTCTTCTCTCCATCTCTCTTAATTTTCTCTCCCAATCTTCATCTATTTTAGAATCTGATCGGACCACGTTGTAGCTAGCGAGTTAAGGAACATTTCTACCCGATCAGATTTTTAAACAGAGTAAGTTCATTTTTACTCTAAATATCCTTTGTTCTCTGTTTTTCCTTAGGATTTAATCATCAATCTTGGTGGGGTCAGTTGAGAAGTTTAATCCTCTCAACTTATTCTATTATATACTGAATTTTTGTTTTGTTTGGATAATTTGCATTAGGCCCGTAAATCTTGAAACTTATCCAAATGGTGGGGAATAAAATTCTAAAAGTTGCTTGAAAAGCAAGCAATTGAGGTAAGGGAAGCTAAATTTAATTTTTAATAGCACCCTAGGATAGAAGATCTGAATGCGGAAGGGACGTGGTCCCAATATTCAATTTCTCTTGCAGGGATGTTGTGTGTTTATTTACATTGGGTTGTTTGTTTATATATTATTTAAATTTGTGGAAATATTGGGTTTTGATGATTTAGTATTAAAGTGTATTTTTTTTATGTCAAGTAAACTTTTGAATATTGTGGATAACTTTTTGAATGATATTGTATGACGAAATGGTATGAAATTGAATTCATACATTTGGGATAATGTATGGACTGATGTTTGTTGTGTATTAAGTATTGATGTCGGGATAATGTATGGACTGATGTTTGCTGTGTATTAAGTATTGATGCCTATGTGGTAACAGAGATCTCCGAGCTTCACTGATGATCTAAGTCACATAGACTAAGATATCAGGTGGTGAGAAGCTGATGGGGGAGTTCATGCACACCGTGACATATGAGATGCACGGCTTGGGTTGTATTGAACTTACCCTGATCCTTTCTGTTGGATTCGCTGGTAATCTTTGGATCAGGTGTTAGTCTCTGGTAGGACTTACTTAATACGGGTCTTCCGGAAGACGTTGTTTGTTGAATATCTTGGATGTGTAGATCCATGTGAGATCTATGTGATTGTTTTAATGTTGGGATTTGAAGAAGATTGTATAATGGTTTTCTCTTTTGATTTAATTGTGTATATTATAAAATTCTATTTTCACTAGCTTACCCTTGCTTTTCTTGTTGTGTTTGAACTGCGATGACTGTACTACATACACGAGCAGATGATCTTATAGGTGTCTGAGGATCAGAAGAGTTTTAAGGCGTTGATTTTGAAACTTATATTGTAAATATTTGTATTTCCATATGTCCTAATCACGTATTACGAATGTTTTGAAAAACTGTAAGCTTGTACGGAAATATGCAGAATCGGTATTGTAATAGTTATATGTAAATTATGGGGTGTTACAACCATCATTATTTTTTGTAGTTTTATATTTCAAACCATTTATCTATGTTATAATTAGAAATGAAAATTATAAAATACTCATAAAAATTATAAGTGATTTAGTTTTAAAAATTACTTATAAATTTTATCTTTAATTGGAAAATAAAGGAAATAACCAAGATCAACTTATGTAGTTATTTAAATGAAAAATGTAGATTAGTTATATATAGTGAAATTATTAAATTATTTTGTGAGGATCAAGTTTTTGAAGCGGGGAACAAGTTTGATTTGTTTAGTATAATTTCCTAAATATTAAATATTGTGAATATTTTCATTATTTGATTTGTTTTAAATTTGTGTTTTTATTTTAAACAGATTTATTTTTATTTTATTTAATTTTATTTTAATTTGTTGATTTGCTATTATTATTTTAATTTTTATTTTGATTTTATTTGTTTCTATTTATTTTCAGATTTATTTTGATTTTGTTTTGATTTTATTATATTTTATTTTAGTTCTTTTTATGTTTAGTTACGTAGTTTTATTTAAGTTTAGGTAGTTTTTATTTATTTGTTTTAATTATTTATCATTACTAGTTTTAGTTTTTATTTTTACGTTAGGTAGTATCTTTTAAGTAAGTTGGTTAGTGTTTTACAATTATAATTATAATTTTCTGTTTTATTTTGTTTAGTTTATTTAGTTTTTATTTTATTTCTAGTATTTATTTGTTATTTTTAAGTACGTTAATTTTTATTTATTCATTTTCTTTTATCTTGTTTTTAGTTTTTATTTTATGTAAGTTTTTATTTTGTTTATATTTTTTTCTGCATATTTTTATTATTTTTCTCTTAGTGTCATTATTGCTGTTTTTAAGTAAGTTTTTCTCGCCAAATTTAAGTAACTTATTTTTTTTTAAGATAAAATAAACTAAACTTTAAATAACAATTAATTATTTACATGAAATTAATGAAGTATAAAATAAAATCAGTTTGATTAAAATGTTAAACTTTTAAAATAAAATCAAAATAAATTTGTGTTATATATACGATAAAAATAATTAATTTATTTTAAAAGATAAAATAAATTGAACTTTAAATAATAGGTATTTTTTTATACAAGAAAAAATAAAATAAAAAATAGATGCTGTTTGATTCATATATTAATTTTTTTTTTAAAAGTGGTAAATTATTTAAATTAATTTTTAATATATACAAATATACAAGAGACAATTAGGTTAGTAATTCATAAATAATCTAATTTCTTTTTCAATCAAACACAGAGATGCAAAATATATGTATCAACCACAATATTTTAATTTTATTCCAATACCAATATATAACAACCATATATACCACATGGATTTATAAATCAAGGATATTCGATAAGTGAATAATAAATTGACATCTTTTAAAAGAATCATATCCTGACTTTGAATTCGATTAAAGAATCATTTCCTTACAAGAGTTTCAGAGACGAGATATTCGATTAAAGAATCATTTCCTTACAAGAGTTTCAGAGACGAGATATTCGATCAAAGAATCATTTCCAGACGAGATATTCGATTAAAGAATCATTTCCTTACAAGAGTTTCAGAGACGAGATATTCGATCAAAGAATCATTTCCAGAGACGAGATATTCGATTAAAGTATCATTTCCTTACAAGAGTTTCAGAGACGAGACATTCGATTAAAGAATCATTTCCTTACAAAAGTTTCAGAGACGAGATGGAGGTAAAAACTATGATCTTTCAAAAATCATCACCAACTACATGTCAGTATTGGATAAACGGTAATTGTCCAAGGGGTGATGAATGTCCAAATTTACATTGGTGGGTTAACACAAACAACAACTCTAATAATGTCAAGGTAGGTTACTCTTAATTTTTTGTATTCTTTTGTATTAACGCGCTAATACATATTGATTATATAAAAAATTCTTTAAAAAACATTAGTCAAACATTATTTTATTTTATTCCAACAAAGTAAACATATTCCTTCTTAGATTAAGAAAAGAGAGAATATCATATTGTTGTTTTAAAGAAATTACATCATGTCTGATTTCTTTATATTCTCTTGTCATGTCTGATTTATTTACATTCTTTAGTCATTGTTCTTCAATATAAAAGTTCTTTTAAATTATTTTCATATTATTATTATTGATCTTTAATAAGATATTAGAAGATTATCGTGCAATCCAATTTTTATATTTTTATTTCTTATAATTTATTCATCAACTAATAAACAAAGTTTTCGTAGGACAATCCAAATCTCGTAAGATTAGTTTGTTGGATACCACCTCCCAAAGGATTTATTAAGATTAACTGTGATGGAGCTTTCACCCTTGATGGAAGAAAGGCTAGTGCAGGAGGTGTTTTTAGAGATTCTAATGGTGAATTTCTTTTTGGCTTCTCTACTCCCTTAAGAGTTGGTTCAGCAGCAGAGGCTGAATTATTTGCAATCAAAATTGGAATGGAACTAGCCATATCAATGGGATATAAAAATTTGATTGTTGAGAGTGATTCTCAAACAGCTATCCAACTTGTCAATTGGGGACTCATCGAACAAACTCATCCTTTCTATAATGTTGTGTCTTCCATAATTCATATGGGTGCCAAAGTTGATTACATCTCTTGGAACCATGTGTTTAGAGAGACTAACTCGGTAGCAGATGGCCTTGCAAAATATGAATTATCCTTATCTTTGAACTCACCTGTTATATTTTTTGAGTTTGCTCCCAATTTTCTCATTTTTAATTTATGTGTTGATCAAAGTGGAAAGATGTACTCTCGTTAAATTATTAATGAAAAAAAGAAACATCTTGAAATTATTCTATCCTTCTTTATTCATATTGTAGGATACAAGAATTAGTTATTTAAACTGTTACATTTTTATTATATTACTTTTTATTTATTTTAGTAGAAAAATTTAGTTAAAAAAATATATGTTTTACATTGATTAGTTTAATTAGCATGTTTTACATTAGTTATCTAAATAATTAATGTAAAGTGTAATAGTTTTTTATAAAAAAATATCTATTATTAAATTCTAAAATACACAATTTAATATAATTTTTTAATTATATATTTCAGAATGTTTCCAAATAAATTAAACCTACTTTATATTTATTACAAATTGTGTATTTTTACAATTTTAATTATATATTTCAGAATTAATATCAAATTGTGGGGATGCTAAGAATGATACCTTAAAAATAAAAATCTGGCCAGAAATAAAATTCAAGTTTTCTATTAGTTTTATTGTTTTTTCCAGAAAATTTAGGTCTTAAATATGTTTAATTTAGTGTTTGAAGAAAGAAATATTGATAAGCCTAGATATGAAAAAAAAATATACTAAAAAGTCCATCACAGATTATGTTATATTAAAAGTCCATCACAACAATTAATCTACTTGGATTCCCTATGTTATATTAATGCTTCTACATGTCAAATTTGTTAAAAATAATAACTATTTCAATTAATATATAATATCAAATATTCATCACTTTAATCATTTAATTTAGAGTTTTATACTTAGGTTATTACTTAAATCATATCTATTTTTTTTTCAGCAACTTAAATCATATCTATGTATTGTTATTAATAAATTAATCAAATATACGAATTTTCGTGGTGTTGCAAACAAAAGTAAATATATATATAGTCAATAAATATATATAAATACTTTTGTCCATTAAAAAAAGACAAAGAGATAAGAAAATGTGATTTTTTTTTATTTTTTTATAAAAAAAAATAATTAAATTGAAAAAATACTTCAAGATATTTCAACCCTAATATAAAAAAATCGATAATCTCTAAAGATTATTTCAAATAAAAAAAAATTATATCAGAGTTGAAATATTCTTACAGAAAAATCCGATTTATCTATGAACAAAATCCGTATGTAACAGCCAAAATCTGTAGGTAAATCAACATTACCTACGAATTACCCACGAAAAATAATCCGTATGTAATGTTGGCGTCGGTAATTTACCTACGGATATTATGTCAGTAGGTAACGAAAACAGCATTACCCACCAACTGCAGTCCGTAAGTAATACCCACTGACTCCAAGTCCGTAGGTAATGTTAAAATACTCAATTTTTAAAATTATAATTATTATTTGAATTTTTATTTATTTTTAATTATTATTTACAAATATTTTTTTTTGCCAATTTTTATGAATTTTATTGATAATTATTATATATGCTATGACAATTATAATTAATGTTAGAACTCAACTGCAGCAGGTGGAACTCGAAGCCAAGTCCCTTGAGATATGTCCATAGACGCTTTAATCATTACACCAATCAAGTTTTGTTGTCATGTTATGATTATTATTATATTTATAAGTATGATTATCAATATTAATATAATTAATAAAATAAAAATTAATAACATTCTTCATATATTTAATATCATCATTATTATTAATATTGTTTAATATTATTAAATATTATTAAGATTATTAAGATTATTAAATATTATTCATATTATTTAATATTATTAATATTATTAAATATTATTAATATTATTAATATTATTAAATATTATTAATATTATTAAATATTATTAATATTATTAAATATTATTAATATTATTAAATATTATTAATATTATTAAATATTATTAATATTATTAAATATTATTAAAATTATTAAATATTATTAATATTATTAAATATTATTAATATTATTAAATATTATTAATATTATTAAATATTATTAAATATTATTAATATTATTAAATATTATTAATATTATTAAATATTATTAATATTATTAAATATTATTAATATTATTAAATATTATTAATATTATTAAATATTATTAGTATTATTAATCATTATTAATATTATTAAATATTATTATTATTATTCATATTATTAACTATTATTTATATTATTAAATATTATTAAGATTATTAAATATTATTAATATTATTAAATATTATTAATATTATTTAAATATGATTAATATTATAAATATTTATTAATATTATTAAATATTTATTAATATTATAAATAATGTTAATATTATTAATATTATAAAAAAATGTTAATTTTATATATATTTTTATTAACACTATTTATATTATTAATGTTATTATTACTGATATTATTAATTTTATTATATTACTAATATCATTAATATTATTATTATTAATATAATATTATTTATATTATTTAAATTATTATATTAATATTAATAATATGTATAATAGTTGGTAGGTAACAGAGATCCGTAGGTAAAAGTTGGTAGGTAATAAGATCCGTAGGTAATAGTTGGTAGGTATTGCTGAATTTACCTACGGACTCAGATCCGTGGGTAAAAATCCGTAGATAATACTGATTTTTTTTGTAGTGTTAGAATACTTCTTTTAATTTTATTATTATTATTTTTAGATACAAAGATTTAATTTTGAAGGAGAATGTTTAAGAAAATTGATGTGAAAAATTCACAGGTTATACATTATCACCTATTTCAACATGCACTTACTTAACACTGTTTTTTTAATGTCTTCTTCTGACATAACAAAATTGGCATACAAAGTACATTGCTGTCAAAGATGCATTTGCCTTCTTCTGAAAATAATTATAAGAAAATTTGTCTTACTACTTTTAAAAAAAATTGCTTTGCAAATTACTTCAATTCCAACTGTGATGCACTAAAATATTCCTCAAAACAAGAAAAAGAAAACTTATACCAGAGAAGAAGAAAAGAAATTTGTTATTTAAAATAATAAATAAAATAATTAAATTTTTCTTAGAAGAGTAGAAACTATAGTAACATTATGTAATTATTATTGTTATTGATTTATACTCTTCTAAAGAAAAATCATTTATTTTATTTAGTATTTTCAAATAATAGAAAAAATATAAAGTGATAAACTCTCACTTATATTCTTTTCTTTTTCTTTCTATTGGAAGCTTTCTTTATTCTTTCTATTGGAAGCTTTCTTTATTCTGTTTTGAGGAATTTTTAAATGCATCACAGTTAGAACTGAAATTTCCTGCAAAACAATAATTTTTTAAAACTAGAAAAAAAAACTTTTTAATTATTTTCATAGGTAGGGAAATACATCTCTGACAATAATACTTTGAAACTTTTTAATGACAAAGAAAAGACAACGTTAAATATAGTGCAGATTGAAATATTTTTTTTATCAGAAAAAAAATAAATATAATTAAGCAAGATATTTAAAGAGTGTACAAACACTTTTTACAAAGAAAACCAATTCAAAGTGGACTTCAGTGTCAAATTCTTATCTAAGAAACAAAGTGAAAGATTTCAAGATTTTCTTTAAGAAAAAAAAAACAGTAAACCTGAAATCCTAAACATGAAGAATTAAAAATTTGTTAATTTGATATCTTTGATTATTTTACTTCATTTAACATATTTTTTTTATATTTATTAATATATGTATTGTGAAACTATTATGATTCATAGGTACATATGTATAAAATAAATGTCATGATTAATTAAACTAAACATGCAATATTTTATAACCAATTGAATCTTATGTGACTAATTACTTGTAGTTTGAATTTTATAAATCATATTAATTGTAAAAGGATTAACTTTTAAGTCTCTTTATTCTTATTTTTTTTAATAAATAACCATAATAATTAGACATGCATGCAAATTTAAGATTCAAATTTATTACTGATTTTTCCACACTTTTAACTTGTCAAATTGGATATATGAGATATAAAATAAATGCATGCATATATGTATTATCTCATTGCATAAAAAATATGAGTATTTGATCTTTCACACGAAAAAGTTACATAGTATAAAAAATCTCATTAGATTAGCATCCAAAAGCTAATGCAACATAATAAACAAGTTTCTTATTATGTTTAACTTTTTAATATTTCTCACAAAAATAATGTATTTATTTTACTTCATATTTATTATGTTGCGTATAGTTTTGGGATGCTAACCTAATAACATTCCTTATACTATGTAATGTTTTTCACTGATTTTTTATGCATTGAGATGGATGAATGCATCATTCATTTATATCTTACATTTACCTATAAAACTTTAGAAAAGTTAAAGTTTAGAAAGCATAATAATGAATTTGAATCCAAACCTTGCACATGAGTGTCATTCGTTTTGAAGTTTTTTTTTTTTTATAATAGATTTTCATCCTCTCACAATAGGATATTTCAAAAACTATTGGAATCAATTAATTATAATCCTCCATGACCAAATTTAATAAATAATAAATCTAAACCATGACTTAAAATATAATAACACAATGCATGAGATTAAAATCAAGAAAAAATTATTAAATTAATTAAAATGGTTATCAAATCTTACCAAGTAGTCACGAAGGATTGGTTGAAGAACAACAAAACATAAAATAAGATAAATTACACTCACAAATTAATTATGACATGCATGTAACTTAAAAATCTCACAAAACAATTAATTCAGTTCACAATAATGAACAAAATAACTTCCCCCTATACCAGTCAATTTTAGAAAATAATTTTTGGTGAATTAATATGATGATAATGTAATGTTTTCTTCTTCACAATGGTGTTTCTCTTCTTACCTGTCTGCAAAAATGGCATGGTTTAGAAGATAGAATAATAAAGAATATCATTTGTGAATAATAGGGAACAAAACATAAATATCTTTTGACTATAACACATAAATATAAATTAAGATTTTTTTTGTGTTTCATAAATTTATTAGATTGAACACAATGATATATATAAAATTCGTTGACAAAAATATCATTTCACATAAATAAATATATAAAAAAAAACATTAGTTAGAAGAAGAAATGACAATATAATTATCTAAATTTTTTTGACAGAATTAATTTAAAAATGAAAGATGAGAAAGATGACAGAACCTGTGGTATGAGTCTCACAACAGCAACAAATATGAGAAAGTGAAAGAAATGGAAGACGAAAGGAGGCGCCGTGTGAGTTTAGCCAAATACGAGGACCCACATTGGAAATAAATCTATCATTATTTAATTTTTTTATTAAATAATAATACTAAGTTAAATTATTGGAAGGTGCACATAGATTATGACGTAATATTGTTTTAAAACATGTATAAATATACCAACAATGTCTAACATTAGAATAAATATGTATACACCTATGAACAACTTTTTAAAATTATTAATATAAAATAAATAAAAAATTTCAACAAAAGATTATCAATTTAGTCAAATATTTCTTATTAAATTGAATGATAATGTGATTTTGGAAAGAATATATTCAATTATTTAAACCATTTGATTTGATGGAGAATATTAATATACACATTTGAGTTCTCTTAATCAACGTTCTTACACAAGGTTTTAGAAAGTAAAATTTGAACAAATAGAAAATATGAGGTGAAAATCTTTTGAATGAAATTCTTACATTTGCATTCAATAAATATATAACAGTGTGAAATATGTGAGTATCGATGAAGAGTGTGAAATTTTAGGCGTTTAGTTAAAAGTACTATAATAGTGTGAGAATTGAGGGAGGTGTGGAGAATGTAAGCTTTTATGTCTTTAGGTTAAAATTGTGTAAAATTTATACAAATATTTATCCTCTTTTAAAATAAGAATAAAGCAAGCAATTTTATTCAATAAAAAATTATTTCCTTGATTAAATAAAAGTTTCATTTTAAAATCTTTATATAGTTGACTTAATTTGTTTTTTATTGAAAACTTAATAAACAAAATTATATATATGGTATAAATAGACTAATTTTTTTAATCAAAGTTTTCAATGTTTACGTTGTTCTTAATAGGTTGAGACAGTCTTGTTATCTTCTTGTCTTTTTCAGTTTTATCTTATAATGTCGTCTTAGTTCTTGGACAATAGGGTCATGTTACTTGCAAATATATTTCGACGTTCAAGTTAACTTTGATTCAAGTAGAAACTCATAGAAAAATCAAATATATGTTAATAATCGCACAAATTCTACCTCAAATATCTTCTAATTATATTTTTTTGGCACTGTTTTAGATGTATTGTTAATTGTTTTTTGGTTAATCATTTTAAGATAACGTATTTTGTATATCGGGAGTTTGATGGACCTGTTTCGAAGTTGTACACAATTTATACTACGAAAACTATAAATGCGACTCAAAACATCTTGGATATAATATGAAATATCGGTATCGAGGTCTTATATATCAACATTCGGGAGGCTTCTCGGTTCCAATGATACATTGGCACCCCATACTCGAATTTGCTTTATGGACAGTCTTGAAAGAAAAGTTGAATTTTCATTACCAAGATCCTTTCAGTACCGTGTAGTATACTTGATTATCAAAAAACAAAACAAAAGAAGTATCGTGTAATATACTGGACCCCTAGATTGGAGTATGCGTAAAGTACGAATAATCTATAAAGGTTTGTATAGTCTTTGAGAGTCACACTTGTTAGAGATTGTCAAGCTTCATGAGATCGTAGCCATTAAATGTGAAAGGATATGATGGTTGAGGGGTCGCAACTGTACACCTTTGCTTGCTAGGATCACATGTGTTAGAGATGTGAGAGGTTGTGAGAAGTTCTTATCAAGAAGGAGAGTCGGTTCTACTTCTATGACAACAATGATCTTAGGTTTTTTCTGTACTTGACTAAGGACCTCGTGTTATATCGTGTATAGTTGAGGTCTTTAATAACTAGTGAGGACTTGGAGATTTTGTCTATGTTTTGGATCAACTCCCTCCTAAAATTTCTATTTACTCCTTGGCACATATTTATCGTCTTCTCATGATATTGACAATATGTTCATTCTTTTTAAGAAATGTTTGTGATTTTCACTTAGTCAATTTTTTTTAATGATGCATATATAATAACTTTTGTCATTGTTCAAGGTAGCAAAATACATTTCAAGGAGTTTTGTCTCAATAGACAAGATGAAGTTTTTGATAAGGGAAAAGTCACCCCGATCCCCTGACGAGGGTTATTAATCGACTCTAAGATTAAATTTTCTTGTATTGAATTATAATATTAAAAGTATTTTCTTGGTAATATTTTCTCTTGTACAATGTTTGATTCATTCCTAAACAATGTGAGACTATTGGATGTATAAAAGCAAGTTCCTTAATTGAGAGTTAATGAAAGGAGTATTCATCTTAGAAATATTTTTTTTTTCATTTTCATAAACAACGTCAATATTCTAACGTCAAATTCATTGACATAATAATATCATCATATTCAAATACCACATTTGAGATATTTTGACTTTTTTTTATGAGAATAATATGGAAATTGAAAGAAATTCCACAACTAACTATTGTTCATTTTATTTCCATATACACGTGAGAATTCGATTTTTGAGCAGTCAAGTTCTCACTTATATTTTTGTTTCCGCTAAGAAAATCCTCTTGGGATTAAGTTCTCGAAATACCCTCTTGGGATTAAGTTCCCGAAATACCGAAATTTTGGTGCAATTTTGAATTTTTATTTTTTACTTTTAATTTTCCTATTTTAAAATTAATAAATTACACTGCATATATATTTTTATTTAACATTTCAACCTACATTTTTTAAAATCATATTAAAAAATTTAATTTACCGATAACAAAATAATTCACAAAAATTTAACCAAATTATATATATATATATATATTATAAAAAAAATTCATATTAAATATCACTATACAATTATACATAATTTAATAATATTTCCTTTCATAAATCATTTAAAATAAATTCTATTTATTTTTAATCAAATTTTTCACAACATCTTTTTTACCTATTTTAAAACTTAATTTAATTTTTCCCCTTTCTTCATCCCCGACTTACTACCTATAATTTAATTTTTTCCAATTTTTTATGTACAAATTTTTTAATTTTTTTAATGTTCCACTCTCATCCACTATGAGTGAAATTTTAGATGCCAAAATTAGAAAATAGATGTTGAAAATATGATCACTTATATGTTCCACATTCATACACTAACTCCCCTCCAACATCGAAAATAATATTAAAATGGTTCCTACAAGTTGCTTCCAAAATCGAATTTTGGGAGTTTGTAACCAGAAATGCAAAAGATATGTGATAATTTGGTTAAAGACCAAATTCCCATCACTCAAAAAAAACCTACATCTTTTCTGCTTTATCACCAGAAATAAAATCGAATTTGAGGAGGATTTTTGTGTTGGAAACGAAAAATTAGGTGAGAATTCAACTTTCTAATAACCAAATTCTCACCTGTAAACAGAAAATAATTTTATATTGAGAAATAAAATAGTAGTAATGCTATTAAATTCATGGATACATAGTAATAATGTGTAGGTTGGTTGTTGTTATTTATTGAATAATTACTTATACATTAAATATGTAATTAATTTTTTTATGTTTCATTTTTTCAGATAATGACTTTTCAATTTATGATGGTTTTGGTTCACTATAACGGTCATATCATCATTGACGAACTCATATCATCACAATTCATCAGTGCAGTTACTAGATATCTAAAAGAAGTAAACAATTGTATGACACTGACAACTCTAAAACAAATTATTTTAAATTTGTTCATCCCTTTCAATGGCAAGTCATACACGGTTGATTTGTTTTATCGTTGTCCAATAATGAATGGACTATAGACTTCTTACATAAATAAGATGGTGGGTCCCATATTTGTGTATATATAAGTTTAACCTAGATTGTTAGAACCTCAGACTTGGGTCGATGCCTCCTTTGCTTTCCATTTCTTTCATAATATTTTCTCTGCCGAGAGTAAGTAAACATTTTTCATATTCTCTCAAATTTAGATTATTTATACAAAAATCTTATGCAAATTGATGTCGGTCTAATATTTTCTATTCATTTATTTTTTTTTAATAAGCAACTGTTTTTTATTTGTACCAAAACCTTTGGCATATTAAATTTCAATGTTATTATTTTTAGTGTTATATAATATAGTTGTCGTATTAGTATTATTATGAGTAATAATATTATTAATTAAATATATATAAATCTCCGGAGTAGCAATATTATTAATCAACTCTATTATTTTCTTAGGTATATTTCTATTATAGTTAATAATTTGTAGTATTTATAATACAAAACAATATTATACATTATTTAAAAAAATGGGATACTAAACAAGCACAAATCCTCATTTACTTTACTTATTGCTAACTTTCATTAATTTTTGATAAGTTTGAATACTGATTTTAATGGATTCACTATTAGATTCGTTGGGAGATAATTTAGAGTCATTTGACCACAATTATATTATCATCTCTCTAACATTAGACTATTTATCACTGTATTAGACGATCTGTGCTGGAATTATTTTAATTTAATTGCTAAATGACAACTATCACGTATTCATCGTCTCTATTCTCTACTTATAGTAACGTCAACACATATATTGGCTAGAGAAAAACAAATATAGAAAAATGAATGAAGATATATCTTTATGTTACACTTAATTATAATGTCTCGTATGATTTAACACAAACTCTCTCAATTGACTCAAATATTCTAATGTATTAGTATTTACTAGTATTTTTATCTCTAAATGTGTTTAGTATAATAACATAAAACACAAACATATGAAGTACACTATATGAGAACATGAACAAAATCATACTAAAAGAAGACCCTCATAATCCATTCTCAAATAGAACAAAATATATCAAGCTCTAATTGGGTAAGCATAAAATTAATCATGATTCCTCATCTCACTCGTATACAAGAGATTCCTACTATAAAATCCTTTAGGCTAAGTTAGAATATCATAGAGATCCTCCTATATAAACTTGCATACTCCTCGAAAAATACGAATGAATGGATGAATCATGTTATTATGTTAGCATCCCAAAACTATATGCAACATAATAATATAAGAAGTAAAAGAAATATATAAACGTTGTTTTTGTAAGAAATATTAATGTAGTATTGATTGGTACAACGTTGAAGGCATCTACATATGTGAAACAATTCATGTATGGAAGTCATACTGCATCTTAAAATGTATGCAACATAATACTATAAGAAGTAAAAGAAATATATAAACATTGTTTTTGTGAGAAATATTAAAAAGTTAAACATAATAATAAATCATGTTTATTATGTTGCATTAACTTTTGGATGCTAATCTAATGAGATTTTTTATACTAAGTCACTTTTTTAGTGTGAAAGATCAAATACTCATATTTGTATACATTTGAGATAAGATACACTAATGCATGCATTTGTTTTATATCTCACCTATCCAATTTGAAATTTACATATAGAAGGTTAGAAGTGTGGAAAACACATTGATAAATTTGACTGTACATTTATGCATTTAAAATACATTTACACATTCAAAATACATTTATGCATAATTTTAAAATTATTATTTTATAATTTATTTGTTTCTTTCAAATATTGATTTACACTTATTTTTTTAATATAAATAATTAATTAACTACAATTTTTTTCAACCACATAAATCAGATGGTGGGTCCCATATTTTGTGTATATAAGTTTAACCTAATCGGCCAAAACTTCACACTCTCTTCAACGCCTCCTTTCTTTTTCTTTTTGTCTTCTTTTCTTTCACAGTCTTGTTAAGTTCGGATGCTGCAAATAAAATAATATTGTTTGAGTAAGTAAACTTTGTTCACATTCTCAACATTGTTCATTTGTTTCAAACTCTCAATATTGTGTATAAAAAGTTTAAACTATACCAAAATCTTTTGTAATTTTTTTTATTTAATTAATACATTTGTTTCAATTTTTTCTTTTTTTAATAAGCCACTACTGTAAGGTAGTGACCCCTTCAAAGACTTTTCCTATAACCACCATTCGAGGAGTGAATTTGTCCTCTACAAGTAACTCACATTGGCTTATTTGACCAATGTCATTCCTGATGTTGTAGGAGTTGCACAATAACCCTTTGTGCTCCTAATACATTGATACATTTATGCATTTAATTTTAGAAATTGAAGAGAATATCTCTACAGAAAATTTGCTTCCAAATCTATTTACGAGATATTGCAAATTTAATGCTCTAATTCTTTAACTCATATTGGTTTTCCCATTTTGATTTAGAGAAATAACTTGAACTTATGCATGATTCAGCATGGACACTTCATTAAGACCATTTAGTTAAACGTTTTTATTAAATCGGCTAGTCAGACCATTTGCTTTGAGATTTTCATGTGATTAAAAACAAAATATTAATAAAAATAACAATTACGAATAAAATAAATCTAATTAGATGAATCTTAATTAAAATAGTAAATTTCTTCATAAATATAATCCAAACATTTATTATTAAATGAAATTATGCTCATGATGGACAAAATTTTAAAGGGAGTTGATATCATAAAAGAATTACTATATTTTATATTAATATTTTCTATTTTATAAATATTTTTTAAGGATAACTAGTTGTATTTTTAACAATTATTTATTTCCTTTTATATGAAGTTGATTTTAAACATTGTAAAAATTTCTGTAGAAGTGTTAAATAAGATTTAGCTTCTTAATATAGAATTTCATTTTGTATACATTCAGAATTTGTTTTTAATGTCTAATAAATATTTTTTTTTTAAATTAGGTATCTAATAAATTATAAAATTTGGTTTAAGTTTATAAGAAATATTTATTTTATATTTGTTCTTTAGTATTATGTTAATTATTTTAATTATCTTTGAAATAATTTTGGATATTTTTCAACTTCTATTTTTTTTATCATTAATACATTTCCAAACTATGATAAGGTATTTTATTAGGTATCTAAAATGAAAATAAAAATATTTATAAAGTGTTTAAAATAAAAAACAGATAAATATAGAGAACTTAAACTTATTTAAACCTTATAGTTTTCTTTAACTTACCTATCATTCAGAATGTACTTTTACAATAGTTATCTCTTTGATTTAATCACATCTAACATTTATAAAAGAATTAAATTAATTACATTGAATGATATTTACTGTACAATTTATAATGAATTATAATGTTTTTTTCCAAGCCAACTAACTCAATTCCTTTAAATAAAACTTAGCATTTGAAACAACATTCCGGATGAATCAGTTTTTTTTTTTTATCAAAATACAAAAATAGGAAGTACAAGTACTCGTATACACATTTAGTTATTAATAAATATAATATTTTATCTCGATTTATTGTAAATAATATTGTTTTGTCTTATAAATACTACAAATTATTAACTATAATAGAAATATACCTAAGAAAGTAATAATTGATTAATAATATTTCTACTCCGGGGATTATATATATATATATAATAATAATAATAATATTATTATTATTATTACTTATAATGATACTAATACGACAACTATATTATATAATACTAAAAATAATAACTTTGAAATTTAATATGCCAAATGTTTATTGATTATTCCTAATTAAATTATTAATACTGATAATAAATAAAGATTGCAACTTATTGGACAGAGCTGATAAAAAAAACTTATTGGACAGAGAAAAGTAATGTGTGGTGGAAAAAAGAAAAGGAAACTTTCTTAAAATCATAATTTTAACAGTTACTGTGTCTCATTCTTATGTTTGATGCATATGAAAATAAATTTATTTATTTTTATTCCTTTTTAGAATTACAGTTGGATACTCTGAAAGTATACTTTTTATTTAATTTATTTATTGTTAATAAAAAAATGAAAATAAAAAATTTGTGAGTTTGATTGGTACAACATTACAAGTGGCAGACATGCATGGTTGGATTCAGATTTATGACCATACGTGGCAACTTCTTAGGTTTTGTGCATAAATGTGAAATTTGACTGTGAGATTCAAGTGTGCATCAAAAATTAATCATAATTTTTCTTATAAAATGTGTAGCATTGATAGATGAAGTTGACTTGCTTTGAGATGCTGAATCAGGTTACAAACACAAGCTATTCTGCAAAACAGTAGCAGGTGCTGTTTACTGCACCCTCAGAATTTCATTGGTTTTATATCTGTACTGCATCCCACAACATTAAAGTTCTTGTTTTCTTCCTTTGAATACTTACCAAGAAATAATTATTGTATATATAGAAGAAGACACCTTGACGATAAATCCAATGTAATTCTGATAACTGTGAAACTAAAGGTCATTTTAATTATTATGAAATTTTATTTAACTTTTGTTTTTTCCCACATCATTATTTTGAGACTTTGTTATAACTTGATAAGGGGAGGAGACATGGTAAATCTGTAATGGAAATTGATAAATAGGATTAAGAGAGAGAATATGAATGTGTAAGTTTGTAAGATAGCTGGCTCAACCAAATTTGTTCAGAAATCAGATAAATTTTCTGAAAATAAAAGAAGGAAAAGAATGAGCACTGGGTACACTTTTTATTGAAAGTTTGATGTGGTTTGCAATAATACTTCTGTGACTGATGTTTGGATTAACGTTTGATCTCACAGTGATGATGGTTGTGTCACATAATAATAAATGTTTTGGTGGCAGCAACCCTGAGCATGCAGAGTATGGCTTACATGCATGGGCTGTTTCACTGCAAATGGATCACTATCTCTAAGCATCACTGCAAATGGATGAGGCTGCACCACAAGCGCCACACATGCATGCTTACATTCAAATTTTCCACCATGCGTTGCAACTTCTTAGCTAATCTGCATAATTGAATGTGCAAGTTTGTAAGATAGCTGGCTCAACCAAATTAGTTCAGAAATGAGAGAAATTTTCTGAAAATAAAAGAAGGAAGAGAAAAATGAGTGGGCACACTTTTCATTGAAAGATGAGCATCTCTATGCGCAAATGGATGAGTTGCAGCAGTTCACCAGTTATTGCCTTGCAGCAGTCTTGGCATCTCAATAACCTGTTCAGCATCTCAATGCTATATAATGCTTCCATCTTAGTTTCTTTATTCATTGATATATCAGATCATATACTTGTTGGTATTTCTTTTATACTTGTTGGTGTTGTATCGTGTGTAATAAACACAGAAGAAAGGTGTTACATGTTGGTATTTCTTTTATAGTGATGGATTCAATAACAAAGTTATTTAGAAGCCCACAATATATGAATGAAGTTGTTAGTTATTCTTTTCTTAATTATGCTTAACACTATCATATTGTATCATACTTTTTTTTTAGAATGGTAACTTAAATACATTTTTATGTTTAATTTTTTAAAGTATTTTTTAAAAATAAAATTGTAAAGGAAACAAAAAAAATATTTAATTTTTTTCATAAATAATACGGAAATAACTGAACCACTACTATTTTATTTCTCAATATAAAATTATTTACTGTTTACATGTGAGAATTTGGTTTTTAGAAAGTTGAATTCTCACCTAATTTTTCGTTTCCAACACGAAAATCCTTTGATTTTATTTCCTGTGCTAAAGCAGAAAAGATGTAGGTTTTTTTTTAGTGATGGGAATTTGGTCTTTAGGAACCAAATTATCACATATCTTTTGCATTTCTGGCTACAAACTCCCGAAATTCGATTTTGGAAGCAACTTGTAGGAACCTTTTTTGTTTCATAGTGGATGAGAGTGGAACATTAGAAAAAATTAAAAAAAAATAGTGCATAAAAAATTGGAGAGAAGGTTTTCATTTTTTTGCATTGTAGGTAGAGTGAGTCGGGGATGAAGAAAGGGGAAAAATTAAATAGTTAGCTGGGGAATTTGTTTCAATTTCCATACTATTCACATAAAAAAAAGTCAAATATCTTAAATGTGGTATTTGAATCTAATGATATTATCTCAAGAGTTTAGAATATTGACATTATTGATGAAAATGAAAAAAATTGGTTCCAAAAATGAATACTCCTTCCATTAACTCTCTGTTAAGGAATTTGTTCTTGTACATCTAATAATCTCACATCATTTAGGAAGGAATCAAACATTGTACAAACGAAAATATTTCCAAGTGCATCCAAGAAGCAAGTTCCCAAGTCACAACTACTTTTAATATTATAATTCACGTTAGGGGTCGAGGTGGACATTTCCCTTTTCAGAAACTTCACCTTGTCTATTGAGACAAAACTCCTTGAAATATATTTTACTATCCTGAAGGATGACAAAAGTTATTATATATATATATGTATATTTATGCATCATTAAAAAGGAATTAGCTGAGTGAAAATAAAAAACACTTCTTAAAAACAATGAATATATTGTCAATATCATGAGAAGGCGATAAATATGTGTCGAGGAGTTTTCAAACTAAAATTTTAGGAGGGAGTTGACCCAAAACACAGACAAAATCTCCAAGTTCTCACTAGTTATTAAAGACCTCAACCATACACGATATCTTACGAGGTCCTTAGTCAAGTATAGAAAAAACCTAAAAGCATCGTTGTTATAGAAGTAGGACCGACTCTCCTTATTGATAAGAACTTCTCACAACCTCTCACATCTCTAACACATGTGATCTTAGCAAGCGAAGGTGTACAGTTGCGACACCTCAACCATCAGATCCTTCAAAATTCAATGGCTACGATCTCATGAAGCTTGATAATCTCTAACAAGTGTGGCTCTCAAGGACTATACAAACCTTTATAAACTATTCGTACACTTACGCATACTCCAGTGTAGGGGTCCAGTATACTACACGATACTTTTTTTTGTTTTTTTTTTATCAGGAAGTATATTACACGGTACTGAAAGGATCTTGGTAAAGAAAATTAAACTTTTCTTTAAAGACTGTCCACAAAGCAAATTTGAGTATGGGGTGCCAATGTATCATTGGAATCGAGAAGCCTTCAGAATGTCGAGAAGACTTTGATACCGATGTTTCATATTATATCCAAGATGTTTTGAGTCTCATTTATAGTTTTCGTAATATAAATTGTGTACAACCTCGAAACAGTCCATCAAACTCCCGATATACAAAATACTTATCTGAAGATGATTAACCAAAAAACAATTAGCAATACATCTAAAACAGTGCCAAAAAATATAATTAAAAGATATCTGAGCCTATCCTATTGACCAGTACAGATATAAACTCATATAGAATAATATAAATAAAAGAATACCCCCAAGATAATGATAGGTAGAATTTATGCTATTATTAACATAGGTTTGATTTTTCTCTGAATTTCTACTTGAATCAAAGTTAACTTGAGCCTTGAGCCATCAAAATATATTCACAGGTACCATAAACTAAGAAGAGACTAAGGTAAAACTAAAAAAAGACAAGAAGAGAGTAAGGTAAAACTAAAAAAAGACAAAAAGATAAGCAGAACTTCTCAACATATTAAGAACAACATAAATATTGAAAGCTTTGAAAAATATTTGATCTATTTATACCATATATATAACTTTATTAATTAATTTTTTTAATAAAAAACAAATTAAGTCAACTACATAAAATTTAAAATGAAACTTTTATTTAACAATGGAAATAATCTTTTATTGAATATAATTGTTTGTTTTATTCTTATTTTAAAGATGATAAATATTTATGCAAATTTTAAAAATATTGTTTCATAATTTATTATTGTAAGAATTTCATTCAAAAAGATTTTCACCTCATATTTTCTAGTTGTTTAAATTTTACTTTTTAAAATATTAGGACGTTGATTAAAAGAACTCAAATGTGTATATTAACCTTCTCTATTAAATGGTTTAAATAATTGAATATATTCTTTTCAAAATCGCATTATCATTCAATTTAATAAGAAATATTTATTTGACTAAATTGATAATCTTTTGTTGAAATTTTTTATTTATTTTATATTAATAATTTTAAAAAGTTGTCCGTAGATGTATACAGATTTATTCAAATGTTAGACATTGTTTGTATATTTATACATATTTTAAAACAATATTACGTCATAATCTATCTGCACCTTCCAATAATTTAACTTAGTATTATTATTTAATAAAAATAATTAAATAATGATAGATTTATTTTCAATGTGGGTCATCATATTTGGCTATATAAGTTTGACCTAAATGGCTAAACTCACTCGGCGCCTCCTTTCGTCTTCCACTTCTTTCACTTTCCAATATTTGCTTGCTGAAGGGAAACTGGTGCCGTGAGACTCATAGCACAGGTTCTCATCTTTCATGCTTAAATTAATTCTGTCAAACAAGTTTAGATAATTATATTGCCATTTCTTCTTCTAATTAATGTTTTTTTTTTATATTTATTTATGTCAAATGATATTTTCAAGCTACTTTTCATTTAATATTAAGCATTATGTTTATTTTTAACCATTTCCTTCAAGATTATATACTTACCTACATTAATACAAGACTTTATTTTTTTCATCTCCTAAAACCATGCAATTTTTGCAGAAAGGTAAAAAGAGAAGCACCATTGTGAAAGAGATAGCCACATTAGTCGCATTATCAGCATATTATTCACTAAAATTATTTTCTAACATCTACTTTTATATTACAAACTCATATAGTATTGTTCGTGTGAAAATTGTTTTTGTGTAATTAGTACTTTTAAGTTAGATTAATCTGTTTTTAATTTGAAAGTGGACTTTTTATTTATTTCACATGTCTTATTGTTTCAGTCTATTCTATGTTTTTTTTATCAGCACCTATTCTATTCTAAGTTATGGCTAAAAGTCTTGGTGGATTTGACACCCATTTTAATTAATTTAACATTTTTTCAGGACATTGATTCATGTATTGTGTTGTTAGGTATTGTGATGCAATGATGATGATAAAAGGTGGTGAGCTTGCAGGTTGTAGGTGAGTCCAGTTTGATCTTACATAATTTTGTGATTTTGATTTTCATTAAGACAACTCAAACATCTACAATATCATTTGCTAAAGTGTTTTAATATATTAATCTTTTAATGAGTAACACTATTTTCTGTCTTCTTTCAGATCTGACATAACAAAAGGCATGCAAAGTACCAAAGTATTGTTGTTCGAGATGCACCAAACAATTCCTCAAGACAAAACAAAGAAAGCTTCTATGATAGAGTAAAGAAAGAGAATATCATTTACACAAGGTTAATCATACTCTCACTTGCATCTTTGTTTCCAACTAAACAAAATGTTAGAATTTGTTATTATACTCTCATTTGAAACTTACATACTTTGTTTCCAATTGTTGGAATTTTTGGAAGGAAGGCATCTTCAAATTAGAAGAAGCAATTGGCTTCGTGCGAAGTGGTTGGAATTCTCTTAACAAGTATGTTAGGTACCTAGCCTAACATATGTGAAAATATATAGTTTTGTACCTAGCCTAATATATAAGTTTGACCTAAAAGGTTAAACTCACTCGGCGCCTCCTTTCGTCTTCCATTTCTTTCACTTTCCAATATTTGCTTGCTGAAGGGAAACTGGTGCCGTGAGACTCATAGCACAGGTTCTCATCTTTCATGCTTAAATTAATTCTGTCAAACAAGTTTAGATAATTATATTGCCATTTCTTCTTCTAATTAATGTTTTTTTTTTACATTTATTTCTGTCAAATGATATTTTAAAGGTACTTTTCATTTAATATTAAGCATTATGTTTAATTTTAACCATTTCCTTCAAGATTATATAATTACCTACATTAATACAAGACTTTATTTTTTTCATCTCCTAAAACCATGCAATTTTTGCAGACAGGTGAAAAGAGAAGCACCATTGTGGAAGAGATAGCCACATTAGTCGCATTATCAGCATATTATTCACTAAAATTATTTTCTAACATCTACTTTTATATTACAAACTCATATAGTATTGTTCGTGTGAAAATTGTTTTTGTGTAATTAGTACTTTTAAGTTAGATTAATCTGTTTTTAATTTGAAAGTGGACTTTTTATTTATTTCACATGTCTTATTGTTTCAGTCTATTCTAAGTTTTTTTTATCAGCACCTATTCTATTCTAAGTTATGGTTAAAAGTCTTGGTGGATTTGACACCCATTTTAATTAATTTAACATTGTTTCTGGACATTGATTCATGTATTGTGTTGTTAGGTATTGTGATGCAATGATGATGATAAAAGGTGGTGAGCTTGCAGGTTGTAGGTGAGTCCAATTTGATCTTACATAATTTTGGGATTTTGATTTTCATTAAGACAACTCAAATATCTACAATATCCTTTGCTAAAGTGTTTTAATATATTAATCTTTTAATGAGTAACACTATTTTCTGTCTTCTTTCAGATCTGACATAACAAAAGACATGCAAAGTACCAAAGTATTGTTGTTCGAGATGCACCAAACAATTCCTCAAGAAAAAACAAAGAAAGCTTCTATGATAGAGTAAAGAAAGAGAATATCATTTACACAAGGTTAATCATACTCTCACTTGCATCTTTGTTTCCAACTAAACAAAATGTTAGAATTTGTTATTATACTCTCATTTGAAACTTACATACTTTGTTTCCAATTGTTGGAATTTTTGGAAGGAAGGCGTCTTCAAATTAGAAGAAGCAATTGGCTTCGTGCGAAGTGGTTGGAATTCTCTTAACAAGTATGTTACGTACCTAGCCTAACATATGTGAAAATATATAGTTTTGTACCTAGCCTAATATATAAGTTTGACCTAAAAGGTTAAACTCACTCGGCGCCTCCTTTCGTCTTCCATTTCTTTCACTTTCCAATATTTGCTTGCTGAAGGGAAACTGGTGCCGTGAGACTCATAGCACAAGTTCTCATCTTTCATGCTTAAATTAATTCTGTCAAACAAGTTTAGATAATTATATTGCCATTTCTTCTTCTAATTAATGTTTTTTTTTTGTATTTATCTCTGTCAAATGATATTTTAAAGCTACTTTTCATTTAATATTAAGCATTATGTTTATTTTTAACCATTTCCTTCAAGATCATAAACTTACCTACATTAATACAAGACTTTATTTTTTTCATCTCCTAAAACCATGCAATTTTTGCAGACAGGTAAAAAGAGAAGCACCATTGTGGAAGAGATAGCCACATTAGTCGCATTATCAGCATATTATTCACTAAAATTATTTTCTAACATCTACTTTTATAGTATTGTTCGTGTGAAAATTGTTTTTGTGTAATCAGTACTTTTAAGTTAGATTAATCTGTTTTTAATTTGAAAGTGGACTTTTTATTTATTTCACATGTCTTATTGTTTCAGTCTATTCTATGTTTTTTTTATCAGCACCTATTCTATTCTAAGTTATGGCTAAAAGTCTTGGTGGATTTGACACCCATTTTAATTAATTTAACATTTTTTCTGGACATTGATTCATGTATTGTTTTGTTAGGTATTGTGATGCAATGATGATGATAAAAGGTGGTGAGCTTGCAGGTTGTAGGTGAGTCCAGTTTGATCTTACATAATTTTGTGATTTTGATTTTCATTAAGACAACTCAAACATCTACAATATCATTTGCTAAAGTGTTTTAATATATTAATCTTTTAATGAGTAACACTATTTTCTGTCTTCTTTCAGATCTGACATAACAAAAGGCATGCAAAGTACCAAAGTATTGTTGTTCGAGATGCACCAAACAATTCCTCAAGACAAAACAAAGAAAACTTCTATGATAGAGTAAAGAAAGAGAATATCATTTACACAAGGTTAATCATACTCTCACTTGCATCTTTGTTTCCAACTAAACAAAATGTTAGAATTTGTTATTATACTCTCATTTGAAACTTACATACTTTGTTTCCAATTGTTGGAATTTTTGGAAGGAAGGCATCTTCAAATTAGAAGAAGCAATTGGCTTCGTGCGAAGTGGTTGGAATTCTCTTAACAAGTATGTTAGGTACCTAGCCTAACATATGTGAAAATATATAGTTTTGTACCTAGCCTAATATATAATTTGACCTAAAAGGTTAAACTCACTCGGCGCCTCCTTTCGTCTTCCATTTCTTTCACTTTCCAATATTTGCTTGCTGAAGGGAAACTGGTGCCGTGAGACTCATAGCACAGGTTCTCATCTTTCATGCTTAAATTAATTATGTCAAACAAGTTTAGATAATTATATTGCCATTTCTTCTTCTAATTAATGTTTTTTTTATATTTATTTCTGTCAAATGATATTTTAAAGCTACTTTTCATTTAATATTAAGCATTATGTTTATTTTTAACCATTTCCTTCAAGATTATATACTTACCTACATTAATACAAGACTTTATTTTTTTCATCTCCTAAAACCATGCAATTTTTGCAGACAGGTAAAAAGAGAAGCACCATTGTGGAAGAGATAGCCACATTAGTCGCATTATCAGCATATTATTCACTAAAATTATTTTCTAACATCTACTTCTATATTACAAACTCATATAGTATTGTTCGTATGAAAATTGTTTTTGTGTAATTAGAACTTTTAAGTTAGATTAATCTATTTTTAATTTGAAAATGGACTTTTTATTTATTTCACATGTCTTATTGTTTCAGTCTATTCTATGTTTTTTTTATCAGCACCTATTCTATTCTAAGTTATGGCTAAAAGTCTTGGTGGATTTGACACCGATTTTAATTAATTGAACATTTTTTCTGGACATTGATTCATGTATTGTTTTGTTAGGTATTGTGATGCAATGATGATGATAAAAGGTGGTGAGCTTGCAGGTTGTAGGTGAGTCCAGTTTGATCTTACATAATTTTGTGATTTTGATTTTCATTAAGACAACTCAAACATCTACAATATCATTTGCTAAAGTGTTTTAATATATTAATCTTTTAATGAGTAACACTATTTTCTGTCTTCTTTCAGATCTGACATAACAAAAGGCATGCAAAGTACCAAAGTATTGTTGCTCGAGTTGCACCAAACAATTCCTCAAGGCAAAACAAAGAAAGCTTCTATGATAGAGTAAAGAAAGAGAATATCATTTACACAAGGTTAATCATACTCTCACTTGCATCTTTATTTCCAACTAAACAAAATGTTAGAATTTGTTATTATACTCTCATTTGAAACTTACGTACTTTGTTTCCAATTGTTGGAATTTTTGGAAGGAAGGCATCTTCAAATTAGAAGAAGCAATTGGCTTCGTGAGAAATGGTTGGAATTCTCCTAACAAGTATGTTAGGTACCTAGCCTAACATATGTGAAAATATATAGTTTTGTACCTAGCCTAATATATAAGTTTGACCTAAAAGGTTAAACTCACTCGGCGCCTCCTTTCGTCTTCCATTTCTTTCACTTTCCAATATTTGCTTGTTGAAGGGAAACTAGTGTCGTGACACTCACAGCACAGGTTCTCATTTTTCATGCTTAAATTAATTCTGTCAAACAAGTTTAGATAATTATATTGCAATTTCTTCTTCTAATTAATGTTTTTTTTTTATATTTATTTCTGTCAAATGATATTTTAAAGCTACTTTTCATTTAATATTAAGCATTATGTTTATTTTTAACCATTTCCTTCAAGATTATATACTTACCTACATTAATACAAGACTTTATTTTTTTCATCTCCTAAAACCATGCAATTTTTGCAGACAGGTAAAAAGAGAAGCACCATTGTGGAAGAGATAGCCACATTAGTCGCATTATCAGCATATTATTCACTAAAATTATTTTCTAACATCTACTTTTATATTACAAACTCATATAGTATTGTTCGTGTGAAAATTGTTTTTGTGTAATTAGTTCTTTTAAGTTAGATTAATCTGTTTTTAATTTGAAAGTGGACTTTTTATTTATTTCACATGTCTTATTGTTTCAGTCTATTCTAAGTTTTTTTATCAGCACCTATTCTATTCTAAGTTATGGCTAAATGTCTTGGTGGATTTGACACCCATTTTAATTAATTTAACATTTTTTCTGGACATTGATTCATGTATTGTGTTGTTAGGTATTGTGATGCAATGATGATGATAAAAGGTGGTGAGCTTGCAGGTTGTAGGTGAGTCCAGTTTGATCTTACATAATTTTGTGATTTTGATTTTCATTAAGACAACTCAAACATCTACAATATCATTTGCTAAAGTGTTTTAATATATTAATCTTTTAATGAGTAACACTATTTTCTGTCTTCTTTCAGATCTGACATAACAAAAGGCATGCAAAGTACCAAAGTATTGTTGCTCGAGATGCACCAAACAATTCCTCAAGGCAAAACAAAGAAAGCTTCTATGATAGAGTAAAGAAAGAGAATATCATTTACACAAGGTTAATCATACTCTCACTTGCATCTTTATTTCCAACTAAACAAAATGTTAGAATTTGTTATTATACTCTCATTTGAAACTTACGTACTTTGTTTCCAATTGTTGGAATTTTTGGAAGGAAGGCATCTTCAAATTAGAAGAAGCAATTGGCTTCGTGAGAAATGGTTGGAATTCTCCTAACAAGTATGTTAGGTACCTAGCCTAACATATGTGAAAATATATAGTTTTGTACCTAGCCTAATATATAAGTTTGACCTAAAAGGTTAAACTCACTCGGCGCCTCCTTTCGTCTTCCATTTCTTTCACTTTCCAATATTTGCTTGTTGAAGGGAAACTAGTGTCGTGACACTCACAGCACAGGTTCTCATTTTTCATGCTTAAATTAATTCTGTCAAACAAGTTTAGATAATTATATTGCAATTTCTTCTTCTAATTAATGTTTTTTTTTATATTTATTTCTGTCAAATGATATTTTAAAGCTACTTTTCATTTAATATTAAGCATTATGTTTATTTTTAACCATTTCCTTCAAGATTATATACTTACCTACATTAATACAAGACTTTATTTTTTTCATCTCCTAAAACCATGCAATTTTTGCAGACAGGTAAAAAGAGAAGCACCATTGTGGAAGAGATAGCCACATTAGTCGCATTATCAGCATATTATTCACTAAAATTGTTTTCTAACATCTACTTTTATAATACAAACTCATATAGTATTGTTCGTGTGAAAATTGTTTTTGTGTAATTAGTACTTTTAAGTTAGATTAATCTGTTTTTAATTTGAAAGTGGACTTTTTATTTATTTCACATGTCTTATTGTTTCAGTCTATTCTAAGTTTTTTTATCAGCACCTATTCTATTCTAAGTTATGGCTAAAAGTCTTGGTGGATTGGACACCCATTTTAATTAATTTAACATTTTTTCTGGACATTGATTCATGTATTGTGTTGTTAGGTATTGTGATGCAATGATGATGATAAAAGGTGGTGAGCTTGCAGGTTGTAGGTGAGTCCAGTTTGATCTTACATAATTTTGTGATTTTGATTTTCATTAAGACAACTCAAACATCTACAATATCATTTGCTAAAGTGTTTTAATATATTAATCTTTTAATGAGTAACACTATTTTCTATCTTCTTTCAGATCTGACATAACAAAAGGCATGCAAAGTACCAAAGTATTGTTGTTCGAGATGCACCAAACAATTCCTCAAGACAAAACAAAGAAAACTTCTATGATAGAGTAAAGAAAGAGAATATCATTTACACAAGGTTAATCATACTCTCACTTGCATCTTTGTTTCCAACTAAACAAAATGTTAGAATTTGTTATTATACTCTCATTTGAAACTTACATACTTTGTTTCCAATTGTTGGAATTTTTGGAAGGAAGGCATCTTCAAATTAGAAGAAGCAATTGGCTTCGTGCGAAGTGGTTGGAATTCTCTTAACAAGTATGTTAGGTACCTAGCCTAACATATGTGAAAATATATAGTTTTGTACCTAGCCTAATATATAAGTTTGACTGAAAAGGTTAAACTCACTCGGCGCCTCCTTTCGTCTTCCATTTCTTTCACTTTCCAATATTTGCTTGCTGAAGGGAAACTGGTGCCGTGAGACTCATAGCACAGGTTCTCATCTTTCATGCTTAAATTAATTCTGTCAAACAAGTTTAGATAATTATATTGCCATTTCTTCTTCTAATTAATGTTTTTTTTTATATTTATTTCTGTCAAATGATATTTTAAAGCTACTTTTCATTTAATATTAAGCATTATGTTTATTTTTAACCATTTCCTTCAAGATTATATACTTACCTACATTAATACAAGACTTTATTTTTTTCATCTCCTAAAACCATGCAATTTTTGCAGACAGGTAAAAAGAGAAGCACCATTGTGGAAGAGATAGCCACATTAGTCGCATTATCAGCATATTATTCACTAAAATTATTTTCTAACATCTACTTTTATATTACAAACTCATATAGTATTGTTCGTGTGAAAATTGTTTTTGTGTAATTAGTACTTTTAAGTTAGATTAATCTGTTTTTAATTTGAAAGTGGACTTTTTATTTATTTCACATGTCTTATTGTTTCAGTCTATTCTAAGTTTTTTTATCAGCACCTATTCTATTCTAAGTTATGGCTAAAAGTCTTGGTGGATTTGACACCCATTTTAATTAATTTAACATTTTTTCTGGACATTGATTCATGTATTGTGTTGTTAGGTATTGTGATGCAATGATGATGATAAAAGGTGGTGAGCTTGCAGGTTGTAGGTGAGTCCAGTTTGATCTTACATAATTTTGTGATTTTGATTTTCATTAAGACAACTCAAACATCTACAATATCATTTGCTAAAGTGTATTAATATATTAATCTTTTAATGAGTAACACTATTTTCTGTCTTCTTTCAGATCTGACATAACAAAAGGCATGCAAAGTACCAAAGTATTGTTGTTCGAGATGCACAAAACAATTCCTCAAGACAAAACAAAGAAAGCTTCTATGATAGAGTAAAGAAAGAGAATATCATTTACATAAGGTTAATCATACTCTCACTTGCATCTTTGTTTCCAACTAAACAAAATGTTAGAATTTGTTATTATACTCTCATTTGAAACTTACATACTTTGTTTCCAATTGTTGGAATTTTTGGAAGGAAGGCATCTTCAAATTAGAAGAAGCAATTGGCTTCGTGCGAAGTGGTTGGAATTCTCTTAACAAGTATGTTAGGTACCTAGCCTAACATATGTGAAAATATATAGTTTTGTACCTAGCCTAATATATAAGTTTGACTGAAAAGGTTAAACTCACTCGGCGCCTCCTTTCGTCTTCCATTTCTTTCACTTTCCAATATTTGCTTGCTGAAGGGAAACTGGTGCCGTGAGACTCATAGCACAGGTTCTCATCTTTCATGCTTAAATTAATTCTGTCAAACAAGTTTAGATAATTATATTGCCATTTCTTCTTCTAATTAATGTTTTTTTTATATTTATTTCTGTCAAATGATATTTTAAAGCTACTTTTCATTAAATATTAAGCATTATGTTTATTTTTAACCATTTCCTTCAAGATTATATACTTACCTACATTAATACAAGACTTTATTTTTTTCATCTCCTAAAACCATGCAATTTTTGCAGACAGGTAAAAAGAGAAGCACCATTGTGGAAGAGATAGCCACATTAGTCGCATTATCAGCATATTATTCACTAAAATTATTTTCTAACATCTACTTCTATATTACAAACTCATATAGTATTGTTCGTATGAAAATTGTTTTTGTGTAATTAGAACTTTTAAGTTAGATTAATCTATTTTTAATTTGAAAATGGACTTTTTATTTATTTTACATGTCTTATTGTTTCAGTCTATTCTATGTTTTTTTTATCAGCACCTATTCTATTCTAAGTTATGGCTAAAAGTCTTGGTGGATTTGACACCCATTTTAATTAATTTAACATTTTTTCTGGACATTGATTCATGTATTGTGTTGTTAGGTATTGTGATGCAATGATGATGATAAAAGGTGGTGAGCTTGCAGGTTGTAGGTGAGTCCAGTTTGATCTTACATAATTTTGTGATTTTGATTTTCATTAAGACAACTCAAACATCTACAATATCATTTGCTAAAGTGTTTTAATATATTAATCTTTTAATGAGTAACACTATTTTCTGTCTTCTTTCAGATCTGACATAACAAAAGGCATGCAAAGTACCAAAGTATTGTTGTTCGAGATGCACCAAACAATTCCTCAAGACAAAACAGAGAAAGCTTCTATGATAGAGTAAAGAAAGAGAATATCATTTACACAAGGTTAATCATACTCTCACTTGCATCTTTGTTTCCAACTAAACAAAATGTTAGGATTTGTTATTATACTCTTATTTGAAACTTACATACTTTGTTTCCAATTGTTGGAATTTTTGGAAGGAAGGCATCTTCAAATTAGAAGAAGCAATTGGCTTCGTGCGAAGTGGTTGGAATTCTCTTAACAAGTATGTTAGGTACCTAGCCTAACATATGTGAAAATATATAGTTTTGTACCTAGCCTAATATATAAGTTTGACCTAAAAGGTTAAACTCACTCGACGCCTCCTTTCGTCTTCCATTTCTTTCACTTTCTCATATTTGCTGCTGCTGTGAGACTCATAGCAAGGTTACTTTTCATTTAATATTAAGCATTTCATAAACCATTTACTTTTCATAGCAAGGTTATTTTTAACCATTTCCTTCAAGATTATATACTTACCTACATTAATACAAGACTTTATTTTTTTCATCTCCTAAACCATGCAATTTTTGCAAACAGGTAAAAAGAGAAGCACCATTGATGGAAGAGCTTTTCATCTTCAATTTCAAATTTAAATTATTGTGTAAAAAGTTTAGATAATTATATATATTTCAAATTCTTCATCTAAATGTTATCTATTTGTTATAATTTTTTGTGTTTCAGTCAAATCAGTATGTTGTAGCTGAAAAACTTCTTTAACATGAATGGATATTGTTCATATAGTTGTACTTTCTATTATGAAAAATTATTTTATATATATTATAGCTACTTAAAAGATTATTTTCATAGATAGCCACATTAGTGGCATTATCAGTTTATTATTCACCTGCAAAGTTATTTTTCTAACAGTCTTATAAGAAAAACTCATGTTGTTCATATGAAAATTGTTTTGTGTAATTAGTATTTTGATATGTTTTTAATTTAAAAGTAATTTGATTTTATTTCTTGTGCTAAAGCAGAAAAGATGTAGATTTTTTTTGAGTGATGGGAATTTGGTCTTTAGGAACCAAATTATCACATATCTTTTGCATTTCTGGCTACAAACTCCCGAAATTCGATTTTGGAAGCAACTTGTAGGAACCTTTTTTGTTTCATAGTGGATGAGAGTGGAACATTAGAAAAAATTAAAAAAAATTAGTGCATAAAAAATTGGAGAGAAGGTTTTCATTTTTTTGCATTGTAGGTAGAGTGAGTCGAGGATGAAGAAAGGGGAAAAATTAAATAGTTAGCTGGGGAATTTGTTTCAATTTCCATACTATTCACATAAAAAAAAGTCAAATATCTTAAATGTGGTATTTGAATCTAATGATATTATCTCAAGAGTTTAGAATATTGACGTTATTTATGAAAATGAAAAAAATTGGTTCCAAAAATGAATACTCCTTCCATTAACTCTCTGTTAAGGAATTTGTTCTTGTACATCTAATAATCTCACATAATTTAGGAAGGAGTCAAACATTGTACAAACGAAAATATTTCCAAGTGCATCCAAGAAGCAAGTTCCCAAGTCACAACTACTTTTAATATTATAATTCACGTTAGGGGTCGAGGTGGACATTTCCCTTTTCAGAAACTTCACCTTGTCTATTGAGACAAAACTCCTTGAAATATATTTTACTATCCTGAAGGATGACAAAAGTTATTATATATATATATATGTATATATATGTATATATATGCATCATTAAAAAGGAATTAGCTGAGTGAAAATCAAAAACACTTCTTAAAAACAATGAATATATTGTCAATATCATGAGAAGGCGATAAATATGTGTCGAGGAGTTTTCAAACTGAAATTTTAGGAGGGAGTTGACCCAAAACACAAACAAAATCTCCAAGTTCTCACTAGTCATTAAAGACCTCAACCATGCACGATATCTTACGAGGTCCTTAGTCAAGTATAGAAAAAACCTAAGAACATCGTTGTTATAGAAGTAGGACCGACTCTCCTTCTTGATAAGAACTTCTCACAACCTCTCACATCTCTAACACATGTGATCCTAACAAGCGAAGGTGTACAGTTGCGACCCCTCAACCATCATATCCTTTCACATTCAATGGCTATGATCTCATGAAGCTTGATAATCTCTAACAAGTGTGGCTCTCAAGGACTATACAAACCTTTATAGACTATTCGTACACTTATGCATACTCCAGTCTAGGGGTCCAGTATACTACACGATACTTTTTTTGTTTTGTTTTTTTTATCAGCAAGTATATGAAATAATCCATCAAACTTTCAATATACAGAATACTTATCTCAAGATGATTAACCAAAAAACAATTAGCAATACATCTAAAACAGTGCCAAAAAATATAATTAAAAGATATTTGAGTCTATCCTATTTGTCAGTATCCAGATATAAACTCACATAGAGTAATATAAATAAAAGATACCCGGAAGATAATGATAGCTAGAATTTATGTGATTATTAACATATATTTGATTTTTGTCTGAGTTTCTACTTGAATCAAAGTTAACTTGAGCGTCGAAATATATTTACAGGTACCATGACCCTGTTATCCAAGAACTAAGAAGAGAATAAGGTAAAACTAAAAAAGACAAGAAGATAACCAGACCGTCTCAACATATTAAGAACAACATAAATATTGAAAGCTTTGAAAAAAAAATTGATCTATTTATACCATATATATAACTTTATTTATTAATTTTTTTTAATAAAAATCAAATTAAGTCAACTACATAAATTTTAAAATGAAACTTTTATTTAACAACGGAGATAATCTTTTATTGAATATAATTGTTTGTTTTATTCTTATTTTAAAGATAATAAATATTTATACAAATTTTAAAAATATTATTTCCGAATTTATTATTAAAAAAATTTCATTCAAAAAATTTCACCTCATATTTTCTAGTTCTAGTTATTTAAATTTTACTTTTTAAAATATAAGGACGTTGATTAAGAGAACTCAAATGTGTATATTAACTTTCTCTTTTAAATAATTGAATATATTCTTTTGAAAATCGCATTATTATTATTACAAAGTGGACTTTAAGCCTAACTCAACCCCATAAAACTGACTCATGGGATTGGGGATTACACCCACTTATACACAATGAAATGTCCTCATCTCTAGTCGATGTGGGATCTCCATCAATTATCATTCAATTTAATATAAAACATTTATTTGACTAAATAGATAATCTTTTGTTGAAATTTTTTATTTATTTTATATTAATAATTTTAAAAAGTTCTTCATAGATGTATACATATTTTTTTTTTTATCAGCAAATAGCAATGAAATTAAATAAGACCACTTCAGGGGTGGTCCAACCCTTATACAACAAAACAGATTTTCTCAAAGAGCCTTTCCATCTACATATCAACCAAAAGACCTCCTACTCTCTTTCCCATCTCAATCAATAATAAAAGAAACCCAAGAAACAACCTTTTACATAAAAACTAAACAGAATACATACATACCAAGGGTTCAAGACACCAATCAGAGAATGAGAAATTAGCTGACGGTATCTTTGATGAGATCCATGACCAGATGTATACATATTTATTCTAATGTTTGAAATTATTTGTATATTTATACATATTTTAAAACAATATTATGTCATCATCTATGTGCACCTTCCAATAATTTAACTAAGTATTATTATTTAATAAAAATAATTAAATAATGATAAATTTTATTTCCAATGTGGGTCCTCATATTTGGCTATATAAGTTTGACCTAAAAGGCTAAACTCATAGCACAGGTTCTCATCTTTCATGCTTAAATTAATTCTGTCAAAAAAGTTTACATAATTATATTGCCATTTTTTCTTCTAATTAATGTTTTTTTTTATTATTTATTTCTGTCAAATGATATTTTTGTCACCTATTTGTTATAATTTTTTGTGTTTCAGTCAAATCAGTATCGTTGTAGCTAAAACACTTCTTTAACTTGAATGCATCTTGTTCATATAGCTGTACTTTCTATTATGAAAAATTATTTTATATATATTATAGCTACTTAAAAGATTATTTTCATAAATAGCCACATTAGTGACATTATCAGTTTATTATTCACCTCCAAAGTTATTTTTCTAACAGTCTTATAAGAAAAACTCATGTTGTTCATATGAAAATTGTTTTGTGTAATCAGTATTTTGATGTGTTTTTAATTTAAAAGTAATTTTTTTATCAGCTTTAATTTGAAAGTGTATTTTTATCTTTATTACATATATGTCTTGTTGTTGCAATCTATTCAAAGTTATGACTACTTAAGTATTGGTGGATTTGATACCCATTTTAATTAATTAACAGTTTTTCTTTGGATATTGATTAATGTATTATGTTGTTAGAAATTAAGTATGGTATATATATTCTCAGATGCAGTGGTTAAATTTTATGGTTTAAACCAGCAAAATTTGATAAATCACTACCATTAATTCAATTCATATATTATATTTTATTAAAGTAATAATACTATATAATTAATTCAATTCATACTTAATAAGGTTATTTAAGCTTAATGTTAGAATGTAAAGCTTATACTAATTTGACTTAAACAGGACATTCCTTTGAGTATAAGATCTGATGCAATGATAGTGGCAGAAGGTGGTGAGTTTGCTCGTGATTCCAGTTTCACCTTAACAAAAGGCTTGCAAAGTAGCAAAAGATTGTTGTTGGAGATGCATTTTCTGCTTCCAACTGTGATGCAACAAAAGAATTCCTCAAGACAAAACAAAGAAAATTTCTATGACAATGCACCCAAAGCCTTGATATTTATAGGTATGTTCTTGCACATAAGTTTTATAAAAGTTTATAGATGATTTCATAATTAATTGATTCCAATCATGTTACTATTGGATTGTGCTTGTCATTTTTAAAATATCCTATTGTGAGAGGATGAAAATCTATTATAAAGAAAAAAACTTCAAAATTTCATCCTTTTATATTTTGTTGAATAAAATTATGAGAAGAAGCCATTAGTCACATGTTCTGAACGAATTAATTATAAAATTTTATATGGTTAGATTTAATCTATATCTAATATATGTGATTGTGCATGTCGTCATGAATCAAAATACCTCACACAACATTTTCCATGAAGACACATCAAGAAAAATTATTGTTTCTTGTGTTTTACATGTTTCATGTCTTGTTCTGATATATAGCTTTGGAAGATGACAAAATGGCATGCAACAAATCATAAATGCATTGCTCTTCCATAGTTTTTTTTTTTCTGCAAACTGAGTCATGCAACAACTTCAATACAAATGAAACTCATGCAAGTTTCAGATTCAAAATTCATTATTATGTTTTTCACACTTCTAAAGTTTAATAGGTAAGTGTAAGATATAAATGCATGATGCATTTATCTTATCTCAATTTTCTTAAACATTCTCCTTCAAAATTAATCTTTGTATCTAAAATCTAATAATTTATTTTATAAAAAAAATAATTAAATTAGAGAAAGTACTTGAAGGATGTTTCAACTCCTATATAAAAAAAATTCTATTTGAAATAATCATAGATTTTTTATATTAGGGTTAGGATATCTTAAGTGCTTTTTTAATTTAAATAATTAAAGTGATGAATATTTGAATTAATTGAAATAGTTATTATTTTTAACAAATTTGACATGTAGAAGCATTAATATATCATAGGGAATCCAAGTAGATTACTTTACACCATTCATGTCTTCTTCTGATATACAGTTTTGGAAGATACAACAATCATAAATGCATTGTTCTTCCATAGGCCTTTTCTGCATGCTTCTTCAAATAACTCAGAAAAATGGTCCTTTTTTAGTTTTAGAAATATTTTTTTTCAAAAACGAAAGTAAAATGTTTCAAGTTTATGTAAAATGGAAATTAACTTCAGATTTTTACCAATATTATTTCTTGTTTTACACTGGCATCCATTTTTATTTATTTATTTATTTTGTTTTACTTTTTAAGTAATTTAATGAAATTATCCCAAATAACAAGAAGGAAGAGAAGCTTATCTGATAGCCCCAATCAATATTTTCTCTGAAGCAAAAATATTTGCAGATATTCATTTTCTTCACTTCATTCCTTTGAGAGGTATGCTTTTGTAAATGTTTTTCATTTTATTTTCAAAAATACTTGCTGTGCTGCTGCTTTCATGTTTGAAGATGAGGTTGGTGATTTTGTACAAGGGTTTGCAACGTCTTTAAAAAAAATTATTTTATTTTATTTTTTAATTGTTGATAAAAAAAAGCATATGTTTCTTTCATTTGATCTGATATATATGTTGGTTGCAAAATCTGTGATCGATTACAATATACATAAACTAGCTATATCAGTGGCTTCTTCTCTAAAAACCTTTCTTTTCTTTCTTTTAGATTTTTTTATCAATAAAAGAATTAAATAAATAAATTAAAAAAACACTTCAAAAATGTTACTTCGGTTCTTGTCTTCATCTAAATTACTGGATCTTACATCGATAACTTGACAAGGAAAAAACTTTCTGAATCATTGCAAATTCAATTATTTACTTCGGTTCTTAATAAGTACATTTTTTTTTGTTTGTAGCTGCTATTAAGTATTGTTTGTAATTTTATTATTAATATATGCTTTTTGTATAAAAAAAATTGTATTCGTGAGTGAAATTAGTTTTAAAGGAATCTTAGCTTGCACAATTAACAGGAATATGCATAGTAATAATGTGTAGGTTAGTCTGGTTGTTTTTCATGTCTAATTAATATATGTTTTGAACAATTACTTATGCAATAAATATGTAATTAATTTTTTTATATGTTTCATTTTCAGATAATGGCTTTTTAATCTATGATGACTTTGGTTTACTATAACGGTCAAATTATGACGGATGAACTCATGTCATCACAATTCATGAGTGAAGTTACTAGCTATGTAGAAGTAAATAACTGTATGACACTGACAACTCTAAAACAAATTATTTTAAATTTGTTCATCCCTTTCAACGGTAAATCATACACGGTTGATTTGTTTTATTGCTGTCCAATAACAATGAATGGACTATGGACTTCGTATCGTTGCTTGACCATTCAAGATGACGATGATCTACAATATGTGGTAGCGTATGCAAAAAATTACGAACCTCTCATACAGTTTGAGCTCATGGCCTTCATTCGCGAATATAAGACAACAAGTTATATCGCTTGGGAGTACTTAGAACAGCAACTAAATGATTCCCTAGATATAGAGTAACTCTGCCACTTTTATGTATATTTTTCTTAAATTTGTACTATATTTTTTGTTCAATTTCAAGATATGTTTGTTATAATAAATTAATGATATTTTATTTTTATTTTACAAATTTATTGCTTATCATAATTGACTTAAACAAACACAACTTTGATGATGACTAATATCATATGCATATAACATACTACATCGATATGAAAAAATGACAAATATTAATGTAACATAGAAACATAAAAAAAAAAAACCTTTAATTACATAATCATAATAATTAAAAAAATTGAAGTGGAAACAAAAACATCATAATTTTCTATAATTTTCTCTAACATATCTTTCAAGTGAAGCATATAATTTCATATTTTTTATCAACAAATAATAAATTAAATAAATGATCGTATCTAGGGATAATAAAACCTAAATAAAAAAATGCAGTATACTTATCACACCAAATCTATCTTCCAACTAATCATCTATGATACATACATCACATTATATTAATGAAATCAAATGTATATGATAATTTGGTATAAACCATTTAGGTAAAATTGTCCTAACATAATTCCTTTTTAACATCGTGTCTCTAACTTTCATATTCGTTACAGCAACATTCTTCCTGTAGCAGCTTACTAGACACTATTAGGTAGTTAAAACCATTTCAATTTTATTTGATGGTAGCAAAACAGTTTATTAATTCATTATAAAATATAGAATGAAACTTGCAACCCTAACTTTTATTACGTCTTCCTCATCAACAATAAAAATAATAACTGTTTGGTTACCTTGATTTGTGGTTAATACTATACACGTATAGTTGATGGTTTTTTATAAGGGTTTAGACATTTTTGGATTTTTGGAGTCTCTCTTAATTTAATCTTATTATTTTTTAATAACAAGATAACAATAATAAAATACATAAATAAAGTTTATTTCATCCCATATACAAAATATCTAATTTATGTATGAAGGAAAACTAAAAATGTGTCATAGCATACTCATCTCGCTAAAACAATAAGCTAAAGAGAGTTATACTTGAATTCACTAAAAAAAACTTACCCTCCTTTCTAATTGAATTTAAGAGAAAAAATTAACTTCCTTGCTTCAAGTTTTTCTTGAAATCCTCCTTAGAAGAATAATTGCATCTTAGAATTAATTTTGATAGTAAATACTTGATGCAAAATTAGAATAAGCTAAATTTTGAATTTTTCTTTGAATTTTATTCTCTGCATAATTTAACCAGTAAAAAGAAAAGAGAGAGAGTATGAATGTGTAAGTTTGTAAGATAGCTGGCTCAACCAAATTTGTTCAGAAATCAAAGAATGAGCACTGGGCACACTTTTCATTGAAAGTTTGATCTCACGGTATAAGGAATCCAGAGATGATGGTTGTGTCACATAATAATAAATGTTTTGGTGGCAGCAACCCTGAGCATGCAGAGTATGGCTTACATGCATGGGCTGTTTCACTGCAAATGGATCACCATCTCTATGCATCACTGCAAATGGATGAGGCTGCACCACAAGTGCCACACATGCATGCTTACATTCAAATTTTCCACCATGCGTTGCAACTTCTTAAGTTCTGTCCATAAATGTGAAATTTGACTCTCAGATTCAAGTGTGCATGAAAAATTGATGATAATTTGTCTTATAAGAAAACATTGAAATGTGTAGCATTTTGATCCAAAGAATTCAATAAGTTAGCCTTGAGACGCTGAATAACATTGAAATGCTGTTTACTGCACCCTGCTACTTTATCACTTCACAATTTCATTGCTTTTATATCTCTGCTGCACCTCCACAACATTAAAGTTCATCTTCTTTTCTTCATTTTTTATTGTATAATTTAATGAGTAAATTGAATTCCGTTGAATGAAAAGAGAGAGAGAGAATGCGTAACTTTCTAAGATAGCTGGCGCCACCAAAATTTCTTCAGAAAGCAGAGAAATTTTCTGAAAATAAAAGAAGGAAGAGAAAAAGCACTGGGCACACTTTTCATTGAAAGTTTAATGTCGTTTGCGTTGGAAATATGTGACTGTGATGTCGTTTAATGAATATGAATGCATGCCTTTGATCTGACAGTGCAAAAGGAATCCAGCGATGATGGTATTTCTGGCAACAACCCTCACCATGCAGACTATTGGCTTCCATGCATGGCTCTTCAATCTGAAACATTTTTCAAAGTTGATCATTAATTTCAATCTTACTTTTGCATCTTTTACATATGTAGACAGCTTAAAACGTTGTACCAATCAAATTTCATGCATGACTGCAAAAGAATGAGCATCTCTATGCATCACTGCAAATGGATGAGGATGCAGCAGTTCACCACTTATTGACTTGCAGCAGTGTTGGATTAATAACCTAGTTGAACATCTCAATTCTGTACGAGAATTTAATGAGAAAATTTTGATAATGTTCTACTTCTTCTACTTGCTGTTCTGTGTGGTAGTGGTGGGAGATTTTTCAAGAAACGGATTAATACTCCACTTATTGTTTTCCAACCTAGCTAGCTTATAATCTCAATGCTATTAATGCTTCCATTTTAATTTCTGTATTAATTAATATATTATTTACATGCAAATTTAAGTAAAAGTTGAAGGGCTGGTGCTGTATCGTGTCAAATAAACGTGTTGATCATTAACAAGATTACACGTCAGTATTAATTTTTTTGAAATGTTTTTTTTATGAATAAAATTGTTACAAAGTAGAAAATATTTTATATATGATGATTAACTCAACCAAATCAAGATTAGAATATTGACATTATTTTTAAAAATTTTATTATTTGTTTTAATACATCTAATAGTTAAATATTGCTTAAGAATGAGATTAAAAGTAATTTAATACATATTGTATTTTAGTTTTTTAAAACAACTTTTAAGGAAAAAAATATTTATTGTATGTGTGATTATAGTTTGTTGTTTATACAATTTTAAATCACTTGAATTGAAATGAAACTTTCATTTGAGTCAAGTAAGACTACAAGGTATTTTTCATTGGAAAAGAAAGTTCTAAAACTAAATTAAGAAAGGTAAAGTATTCTATATAGAAATCAATCCAACCACCAAAATTACTATTAATATTAAGATGATAGAAATGATTATATTACCGACAAAGGTCACATTACTAATAACAAATATTATCATCAATTTGAATTTCACAATCTAATTTGTCATTTATGTAACCACACTCTAAGGGAATTTTGGTCCAAATGGATATAGAGGTTTTTTTAACTAAATTGACCTACTTAGTCTTTTGTGTTTTTTAATAGGATTTAGATATTCTTTAAATATCCAAGTTATTTAATTCATTCTTTATCCATAAAAAAATTATTCAATCTTAGATGTTTGGAAAGTATAACCTTGCTATTTGTGGTACATGAAGACATTTTCAACATTATAAAAAAAACTTACTTTTCTTATATTTATCCACGAAATAAGTGACTAATTCACACTTTTAATATTATAATTCACTATAAGAAAACTTCAATCTTAGAGTTGGCTAATAAAAGTTTCAAATGTTAAAAAAATGACATGCTA
Organism: Phaseolus vulgaris; assembly: GCF_000499845.2. Classification (NCBI taxonomy): domain Eukaryota; kingdom Viridiplantae; phylum Streptophyta; class Magnoliopsida; order Fabales; family Fabaceae; genus Phaseolus; species Phaseolus vulgaris. The sequence continues at coordinate 35,503,285 of NC_023750.2, read as the reverse complement.
ATAAAAGTTTCAAATGTTAAAAAAATACACTAAATATGTATTTGTGTTGGGATTATATGTGCAAAAAATTGACACTATATACGTGAAAGTTTAAACAATTACGTCGGTAGGAATGATGTTAATAAAGTGGACTCAATTCTGCTAAATGGACATTTTTCTCTCACTAAATAGACACTAATAAAGTGGACTCAATCATAGCTAAAAAACGCTAATAAAGTCAGCTTAGTCATCGCTAGAAGGGATGCTAATAGCGTGGGTTGAGCCATGATGTGAACATACATGTCAATTTATTATATAGTTGTCAAGTTTGCTTTTGAATTTTTCAAGCATTTACAATTGTGTTCAGTAAAAATTGTTTAACTCACTCGTCTTTGCTTTGACCGACGCTATTTTTAGATAGCTAAATTCTATGCATTAAAAAGTTTAGCATTTTTCCATCCACACATTACTTTTCCCGGTCTTTGATAGTAATGTTTCACATTTAACAACTACGATGTCATGACGCTTTGGCAAGTGCGACTCGCAAGGATTATACAAACCCTTATAGACTCTTCGTACACTTTCGCATACTCGAGTTTAGGACTAGTATACCACATGCTACCGACAGGATCTCGGTAAAGAGAATTCATTTTTTTAAGAGAGTTCATAAAGCCAATTTAATATAGGGTCAGTGTACTATCAGAATCGAAAAGTCCCAAAAACATCGAGAAGACCAGAACACCGATATTCCATATTAAATCCAAGATGTTTCATGTCACTGAGAGAGTCTCAGTAGTAAAAATTATGTACTATCTCGAAACACGCATATCAAACTCCAAATAAAAAAAATGCATTATCTCATGATGATTAACCAAAACATAATTAGCAAGTGTTACACATCTATAATAATATAAATAAGAGGACACCCCAGGTAAGGACAAATAGAATTTATGCGATTATAAAGTATAGTTGGATTTTCTCTGAGTTCCTACTTGTACCAATACTAATTGAGTGTTAGAATATCTTCGCAGGTACCCCCGCCACCCAGACACACACCCGGTGAGAACTTTGACACGATGAGAATTTTGTATAAGGGTTAAAACACCCCCTAAAATGTCTCATTTTAATTTAATTTATTTATTCTTTACTGATAATATATATATATATATAACTTTATTTTATTAAATTTTAATGAAAAGTTTTATTTTATTAATTTTTTAATGACAAAAGTTAATTAAACTACATAAAAAATTCAAAATGAAACTTCTATTTAATTAAGGAGATAATTTTTCTATTGAATATTTTTTTGCTTTATTCTAATTTTAAAAATGCGGTAAATATTTATTTATATTTAAAAAATATTATTTTACAATTTATTATTTAATAAAAATAATTAATTAATCACACGTCATCCCATTTGTATATACAAGTTTAACCTAAAAAGCCTTCCATTCTCCACGCCTCTCTCTATTCTCACACTATTATAATCCTTTTAACCTAAACCCCTAAAATCTCTCACTCTTTGCAAATGTAATTATCATTAAAAAGGTTCTCACTGTTTTCATCCCATATTTTCATTTGTTTAAGTTTTAATTTCTGAAATATGATATTAAGAGAATTCAAATATGTTTATATTAATATTCTCTATCAAATGATTTAATCTATTACAAATAATTTGAATATATTTTTTTCACAATCACATTATCATTTAATTTAATATGGAATATATATTTGACTAAATTGATAATTTCTTATTGAATAAATTTTTATTTATTCTATACTAATATTAGAAATTGTTTGTATATTTATACATATTTTTAAAAAATACTATGCCATAATTTATTTGCACATCTAAAAAATTGACTTACTAATATCATTTAATAAAATAATTAAATAATAAAAGATATTTTAGAATGTGGGCCTTCATATTCGTGTATATATAAACGTTCACCTAAAACCTAAATCTCACTCGGCGCCCTCTTTTCTTCTTCTTTACTTTCACCACATTCTCATACTTTTCTATGCAGAGGCTGCTGAAAAGCTGTAAGTTTTTTTTGTAAAATATAGCTTCTCATCTTCCATGTATTTTGTAAAAAGTTTAGATAATTATATATATCACAAATTCTTCATCCAATCTTAATTTCTTTTAATTTCGTTTATTTCTGTTCTAGTCAAATCAGTCAAATAATATTCATATAATTGTGGAGTTGAAAAACTTGTTTAGATTGAAAGGATCTTGTTTATGTACCTGTATTGTATATTATGAAAAATTACTTTATATGTTTAAGCTTCTTTTCATTTAATATTAAGCATCATGTTTATTTTAAACCATTTTCTTCTAAGATATATACTTACCTACATTAATACAATACTTTATTTAATCCTCTCCTAAACCATACCATTTTTGCAGAGAGGTAAAAAGAGAAGCACTATTGTGCAAGAGATAGCCAATTATTGGTATTATATCAGCATATTATTTACCAAAATTATTTTCTAACATCTACTTTTTATCCTACAAACTCCTTTTGTTCATATGAAAATTGTTTTGTTTAATTAGTACTTTAAGTTAATTCATGTGTTTTTAATTTGAAAGTGTACTTTTATCTTTATTATCTTTATTTCATGCTTGTTTAGTTGTTTCAATCTATTCTAAGTTATGGCTACTATGTATTGAGGAATTTGATATTTATTTTAATTAATTTAACAGTTTTTCTGATATTAATTCATGTATTATGTTGTGAGACAATATGATTTATCATTTTGAAAATCATATGATAAAAGGATGAAATCTATTATAATAAGTTAAAGATTAATCCTTTCATAATATGATTTATAAAATTATAATTATAAGTTATTAGTCACATTTGATTATAAGTTTTAGGTTCTTTCTTGTTATCTTAAAACTAGAGCAAAAGGAACTAGATCTTTATGCTTGTTGTTTTGTAAGTTTTTTTTATAAGGATTGAAACATTCCTGAAGTATTCTCCTTTAATTCATTTGTCTATTGCTGATAAAAAAAATACCAATCTTTGACTTAAACAGGACATCTTACTTAATATAAGATGCAACGATGGTGGCAGGAGGAAGTGGTGGTTACTCCACTACCTTACATAGTTATGTATTTTAGATTTTCATTAAGAGAACTCAAACATATACAATGAGTAAAAGTATAATATTTGTAACTTTGCAACTTATACTTTTTTCATGTTTATTTTATATTATTTAAGTTATAACTTAACATTGTTTTATATCTTATTTCTAATCTCACGTAATAAAAGACATGCAAAAATTCAAAGCATGGTGGTTGGAGGTGCATTTTCAGCTTCCAACTGTGATGCATCAAAGAAATTCCTCAAGACAAAACAAAGACAAAAGTTATCCTTTCTTCACAGGTAAGTTTGACTACATACTCACTTGAAACTTACAAATTTTTGAACTACATCTTACTCAATATAAGCTATTAGTCACATCTTTTGAACGAAATAGTTATAAAATTTTATATGATTAGATTTAATCTCTATCTAATATATGTGATTGTGCATGTCGTCATGAATAAAAAATACCTTACACAACATTTTCCATGAAGACACATCAAGAAAAAATTATTGTTTCTTGTGTTTTACACGTTTCATGTCTTGTTCTGACATATAGCTTTGGAAGATGACAAAATGACATGCAACAAACAATAAATGCATTGCTCTTCCATAGACTTTTTCTGCAAACTGAGTCATGCAACAACTTCAATACAAATGGCACTCATGCAAGGTTCAGATTCAAATTCATTATTATGCTTTCCACACTTCTAAACTTTTCTAAAGTTTAATAGGTAAATGTAAGATATAAATGCATGATGCATTTATCTTATCTCAATGCATAAAAAATAAGTGAAAAACATTACATAATATAAGGAATGTTATTAGGTTAGCATCCCAAAACTATATGCAACATAATAATAACATTATTTTTGTGAGAAATATTAAAAAGTTAAACATAATAATAAACCATGTTTATTATGTTGCATTAGTTTTGGATGCTAATCTAATGAGATTTTTTATACTATGTGACTTTTTTGTGTGTGAAAGATTAAATACTCATATTTTTATGCATTTAGATAAGTTACACGAATGCATGCATTTGTTTTATATCTCACATATCCAATTTTACATTTACCTATACAACGTTAGAAGTGTGGAAAACTCACTCATAAATTTGCATGCATGTCTAAAACATAGATAGAACCTATGGTGTATTCTAATTATTATGACTATTTATTAAAAAAAATGAAGAATAAAGAGATTTAAAAGTTAATCCTTTCAATATGGTTTATAAAATTCTAACTACAACTAATTAGTCACATGGTTAGATTCAATTGGTTATAAAATATTAAATGTTTAAATTTACTTAATCATGACATTTATTTTATACATATGTACCTATGAATCATAATAGGTTCACAATACATATATTAATAAATATAAAAAAAAATGTTAAATGAAGTAAACTAATAATCAAAGATATCAAATTAAGAAATTTTTAATTGTTCATGTAGAGGGAATATTGTTATATTTCAATCTATTATGTTTCATATATCAATATTTTTAAATGATTATTTAGGATTTAAGATTTAAGATTTTGTTTTTTTAGTTTAAAGAAAATCTTGAAATCTTTTTTCTTTGTTTCTTATTTGTAAGAAGGCTTTGGACACTCTTTAAATATCTTATTTAATTATATTTATTTTCTTTATAAAAAAATATTTCAATCTGCACTATATTTAACATTGTTTTTTTTTTCTGATCTGACATAACATGCAAAGTATCAAAGTATTATTGTCAGAGATGTATTTTCTCCCTGTCTATGAAAATAATTACAAAGATTTTTTTTCTGGTTTTAAAGAATTATTGTTTTGCAGAGAATTCCAGTTCTAACTGTGATGCATTTAAAAATTCTTCAAAACAAAACAAAGAAAGCTTCCAATAGAAAAGAAAAGAATATAGGTGAGAGTTAATCACTTTATATTTTTTATGTTATTTGAAAATACTAAATAAAATAAATAATTTTTCTTTCGAAGAGTATAAATCAATAACAATAATAATTACAGATTGTTACTATAGTTTTCTACTCTTCTAAGAAAAAATTAATTATTTTATTTATTATTTTAAAAAAGTTTAAATAACAGATTTCTTTTCTTCTTGTATAAGTTTTATTTGTTTTGTCTTGAGGAATATTTGAGTGCATCACAGTTGGAATTGAAATAATTTGCAAAACAATTTTTTTTAAAGTAGTAGGACTGAAGAAGGCAGAAAATTATTTTTCACAGCAATGTACTTTCTATGCAAATTTTGTTATGTCAGAAGAAGACATTAAAAAAAGTGTTAAGGAAGTGCATGTTGAAATAGGTGATGGAATGTAAATTTTTCACATCAATTTTCTTAAACATTCTCCTTCAAAATTAATCTTTGTACCTAAAATCTAATAATTTATTTTATAAAAAAATAATTAAATTAGAGAAAGTATTTAGAAGGATGTTTCAACTCTTATATATAAACAAAATCTATTTGAAATAATCTTTATAGTAGAGAATATTTAGATTTTTTATATTAGGATTAGGATATCTTAAGTGCTTTTTTAATTTAAATGATTAAAGTGATGAATATTTGAATTAATTGAAATAGTTATTATTTTTAACAAATTTGACATGTAGAAGCATTAATATATCATAGGAAATCCAAGTAGATTAATTTACACGATTCATGTCTTCTTCTGAGTGTTGGAAAATGACAAAATCATAAATGCATTGTTTTTCCATAGACGTTTTCTGCATGCTTCTTCAAATAATTCAGAAAAATGGTCCTTTTTTAGTTTTAGCAATTTTTTTTTTCAAAAACGAAAGTAAAATGTTTCAAGTTTAGTAAAATGGAAATTAACTTCAGATTTTTACCAATATTATTTCTTGTTTTACACTGTCATCCATTTTCTTTATTTATTTTGTTTTACTATTTAACTATTTTAATGTAATTATCCCAAATAACAAGAAGGAAGAGAACCTTATCTGATAGCCCCAATGAAACCTTGCTGCATTATAAATAGATGGAACCTTTACTTAGCAAAATCAATATTTTCTCAGAAGCAAAAATATTTGCAGATATTCATTTTCTTCACTTCATTCCTTTGAGAGGTATGCTTCTCTAATGCTTCTGTAAATGCTCTTCCTTTTATTTTCAAAAATACTTGTTGTGCTTCTGCTTGCATGTTTGAAGGTGAGGTTTGTGAATTTGTATAAGGGTTCCAACATCTTTACAAAAAAATTATTTTTTTGTTATTTTTTTTTATTGTTTATAAAAAAATATGTTTGTTTCATTTGATCTGATATATGTTGGTTGCAAAATCTGTGATCGATTACAATATACATAAACTAGCTATATTGATGATGACGGTGGCTTCTTCTCTAAAAAGTTTTCTTTTCTTTGTTTTGGACTTTTTTACCAATAAAAGAATTAAAAAAAAAACTTCAAAAATGTTTCACCTTTATATCTAAAGTATCACAGCTATGAGAGTTCTTGTCTTCATCTAAATCACTGGATAAATATAAAATTATCATCTTACATTGATAAGGAAAAAACTTTCAGAATCATTGCAAATTGAATCGCTGATAAAAAATAATAATAATAATAATAATAAAAAATTGCAAATTGAATCATTTACTTCGGTTCCTAATAAGTACATTTTTTTTGTTTGTAACTGCTATTAAGTATTGTTTGTAATTTTATTATTAATAAATGTTTTTGTATAAAAAAAATTGTATACGTGAGTGAAATTAGTTTTGTAATTAATTTTTTATATATTTCATTTTCAGATAATGGCTTTTCAATCTATGATGACTTTGGTTCACTACAACGGTCAAATTATGACTGACGAACTCATGTCATCACAATTCATGAGTGAAGTTACTAGATATCTAGAAGTAAACAACTGTATGACACTGACAACTCTAAACCAAATTATTTTAAATTTGTTCATCCCTTTCAACGGCAAATCATATACGATTGATTTATTTTATCGCTGTCCAATAATAATGAACGGACTATGGACTTCGTATCGTTGCTTGACCATTCAAGATGACAATGATCTACAATATGTGGTAGCGTATGCAAAAAAGTATGAACCTCTCATACAGTTTGAGCTCATGGCCTTTATTCGCGAATACAAGACAACAAGTGATATCCCTTGGGAATACTTAGAAAAACAACTAAATGATTCCTTAGATATAGAGTAACTATGCCACTTTTATGTATTTTTTTCTTAAATTTATACTATGTTTGTTATAATAAGTTAATGATATTTTATTTTTATTTTACAAATTTATTGCTTATAATGGTTGAGTTAAACAAACACAACTTTGAAGATGACTAATATCATATGCATATAACATAGAAACATAATTGCATAGAAACATAATCACAAACATAAAACAAAAGTAACCTTTAATTACGTAACCATCATAATTAAAAAGGTTATTATTCCTAACCTATAACAAAACTATTTTAATCCATTCTATTAGCATGTTGAGGTGGACACAGAAACATCATAATTTCTTTTATCATATCAACAAATAATAAATTAAATAAATGAGCGTATCTAAGACAAAATCCAACCCTTATAAAAATTTAACATATCTTTTAAGTGAATTATACAATTTTATATTTTTTATCAATAAATAATAAATTGAATAAATGACGTAAATTGCAGTCATCTTGTGGAAGTGTTCGTTCTTAACATTGTGTCTCTAACTTTCATATTCGTTACAGCAACATTCTTCCTGTAGCAGCTTGCAAGACACTATTAGGTAGTTAAAACCATTTCAATTTTATTTCAATTTCAACCCATGCAACGTCCACACATTTTTAAAGTAGCGTGAGTTTAGCTAACGAAAATGCCACACAATCTTTAAACAAGCGTGGGCTAAGCCCTCTGTTGGCCACAAATAAGCGTAGGCTAAGCCTTCATGTTGGCCACAAATTAGCGTGGGCTTAGCCTTCATGTTGGCCACAAATTAACGTGGGCTTACCCTACAAGAGTTGAGGGAACTCAGGGAGAAATGTAATTCAATCACTACAAGGAGTGGAGTAGTTGTAGGAAACAGGATTGGTTATAATCTGCAAAGTAAGGAAAAAGACATAGAGAGTGAGGAAGAGAGAAAAGGTGAGGAAAGAAAAATTGATAGGGAAGAAAAAAAAGAAGAGGACAAAAAAACAAGAGTGAAGAGGGAGAAGAGAAAGAAAAAAATAAGAGGGTACATGAATAAAAGAAAAAAAAAGGAAAAAGAAAATTAAAAAAGAAGTGTTCCAATTGTAGATTTACCTTATCCACATGCTCTCTCCAAAAAGAATATAGAAGGACGGTTTGTCAGATTCTGTGAAATTTTGAAACAACTAGAGATAAGTATTATGTTCACTGAAGCTTTGGAACAGACGCCTACATATGCCAGATTTATGAAGGATTTTTTGACCAATAAGAGAAGGTTAAAAGAACAAGAAATTGTGGAGCTAGAAGTAGGATGTAGTGCCATTATTCAATAATCACTGCCACAAAAATCTAAAGATTCTGGGAATTTTACTTTGCCAGTCACAATAGGAAATTTTTCAGTGGCCAAAGCATTACTAGATCTTGGGGCAAGCATAGATCTGACGCCACTTTCTATGTTGAAGAAAATTGAGGAAGTTGAAATTTTGCCTACAAGGATGACATTGCAATTAGCTGACAGATCAATAAAACATCCACATGGGATAGTAGAAGATCTTTTGATGAAGGTAGACGAATTTTACTTCCCAGTTGATTTTGTGATCATGGACATAGAGGAAGACGTTGAAGTACCTCTCATTCTTGGACACCCATTTATGAAGATTGCAAAAAGTATGATTGATATGGATGAAGGAAAGTTAAAGGTTCGAGTGCATGATGAAGAAGTTAGCTTCGGTGTATTTGAAGCAATGAAACATCTGATTGATCAAAATGATTGTTTTAGGATGGATGCACTGAATGACCTGTATTTGGAAAATCACAGAGAAATATTTATAGATGATTCATTGATGAAAGTCGTCCTAAATGATAATGAAAATTGCGAGGACTGGGAGGATAAGGAAGTCAAGGAATGTTTGCTAGAGTTGGGAAAGGCAAAAGAAGTTCAACAAGGGATTTTTGATGAATTAGAACTGAACAAAGCCAACACCCCTTAAAAAATAGAGCTGAAACAGTTGCCAGATCATTTGAAATATGTTTTTCTTAAAGAAAATGGGGAGAAGCTAGTTATCATAAGCAACCATTTATCCAAAGCGGAAGAACAAAAGGTGATAAAAGTGCTGAAGGCAAATAAAGAAGCTATAGGATGGACATTTGCTTACGTGAGAGGTATAATCCCATCATATTGCATGCATAAAACTCACATGGAGCAACATTTCAAACCTGTGGCTCAACACCCAAGGCACTTAAATCCTTCCATGAAGGAGGTTGTTAGAAAGGAGGTACAAAAGCTCTTAGAAACTGGAATGATTTATCCCATTTCAAACAGTGTGTGGGTTAGTCCAGTACAAGTGGTAACTAAGAAAGGAGGTATGACAGTTATTCATAACGAAAAAATTGAATTGATTCCTACAAAAACTGTTACAGGAGGGAGGATGTGCATTGACTATAGGAAAATGAACCAAGCTACGCGGAAATATAATTGTCCATTACCTTTTATGGATAATACGTTGGAAATATTGGCAGGTAAAGCATAATATTGTTTTTTGGATGGTTATAAAGGATTTAATCAAATTGTGGTTAATCCAGAAGATCAAGAGAACACATCATTTACTTGCCCATTTGGCGTTTTTGTTTATCAAAAAAAGCCATTTGGGTTATGTAATGCTCCAACAACTTTCCAAAGGTGTATGTTTGCTATTTTCGTAGATATGATTGAGAAATGCATTGAAGTTTTTATGGATGATTTTTCTGTGTTTGGATCTTCTTTTTATTATTGTTTAACTAATCTTGATCTCGTACTGCGTGGAGACAAATCTTGTGCTAAATTTGGAGAAATGTCATTTCATGGTCACTGAAGGAATTGTCTTAGGCCATAAAATTTCTCATAAAGAGTTGGAGGTAGATAAAACAAAAGTTGAAGTCATTCAGAAGTTACCTCCACCAGTCAACATCAAAGGAATCAAAAGTTTTTTAGGGCATTTTGGATTTTACAAAAGATTTATTAAAGATTTCTCCAAGATTTCAAAGCCCCTATGCAACCTTCTCAATAAGGATACTCCTTTTAAATTTGATGATAATTGTTTAGCTGCTTTTAATATCTTGAAAGAAAAACTCATTTTTGCACCTATCATAACTGCTCCTGATTGGAAACTTAATTTTGAGATAATGTGTGATGCTTGTGATTATGCAGTAGGAGCAATTTTAGGACAAAGGAAAGAAATTTTTTTTCAAGTAATACACTATGCGAGTAAAGTTTTGAATGAAACACAAAGTAACTACACCACAATAGAAAAAGAATTACTAGCTATAGTGTATGCACATGAGAAATTTTGATCCTATTTGATAAGTTCTAAAGTTATTGTTTTTACTGATCATGCTGCAATTAAATATTTATTGAATAAAGCAGATTCTAAGCCAAGGCTTATACGATGGATACTTTTGTTGCAGGAATTTGATTTGGAGATCAAAGATAAGAAAGGATGTGAGAACAATGTAGCGGATCATTTATCAAGACTAGCAAATGATGAGGTAACCACATTGGAGCCTGAAGTTCTTGCCGAATTTCCTGATGAAAAGCTACTGTTAATCAAAGAGAGGTCATGGTTTGCAGACATGGACAATATTAAAGCTACTGGAACAATCCCGGAGAATTTGGACTAGCATTAAAAAGAAATTTTTTTAAGGATGCCAATCATTATGTGTGGGATGATCATCATTTGTTTAAAATTGGTGCAGATAATTTGCTGAGAAGATGTTTTTCTTCAGATGAAGCCCAAAAAATTATATATCAATGCCATAATTCAGCATATGGAGGACATTTTAATGGGGAAAAGACAACTGCAAAAATTCTTCAATCAGGTTTTTTCTAGCCCTCATTGTTTAAAGATACACATGCATTAGTACAAAGATGTGACAGGTGCTAAAGGACAAGAAGCATTTCTAGAAGACATGAGATGCCATTACAAAATATTCAAGAAATTGAAGTCTTTGATTGTTGGGGCATTGATTACTGGGAGGCAACCCAGTCCACATTTTAGTTTTATGTTGTTTTATTACCTTTGCTGATTTTATTTAAAAAAAATTAAATAATTAAATAATATAAAAAAATCATATATGTCTCCTAATCATTTTGCATGTTATTTTGACCAGGGGACATGTTCTATTATTCAGGGGGCAAATCCAGCAAATGAAGTAAGATTGTATATAAAGATTTTAACAAAAAGGCTGGATAACTTCTTAAGAAGAGAGAATTGAGCAAAAATATGGTTTTATCTTTCTAATTCAATTATTTGAATTTTTCTGATTTGAATTGTGAAAAAAGGAATTTGTACTTAAATATTAAATAGTGAGATGAATTAGACACAAATTAGAAAAAAAAAAACTTTGATTGAATCCCTATTCAAACGTAGTTGAAATTATTATACATGAAAATTTAACAGGAAGAATGATTAGGACAGAGAATGACAAGACAAAGGAATGAGGCCAATTAAACCAAGTGAGTATGTGAACCTTAAACAATTTTGAGAGTTTTGCTGATGAATTGACAATTGTGGTTGCTTAATTTTTATTTTTGTTACATCATAAAAGAACATGAAGATGATTTAGGCATTTGTTTGTGTTAATTAGGAACCCAGGGCCAGATAGTCAACCTTTATCTTATTAGAATTCCATTTTTTTATGTATCCCCTTTGGGCCAAGTTTTTTGTTATTATTGCACCTTAACCTTTGCTGATATATTTTTCTACCCTTTAGCATGTTTAAGGAAGGAGAACATAGATGCAATACATATAGAAAAGGGAATGGTTGGTTCTGATTGTGAAAGCTAAACAAAAAAGAGTTGGAAATAGGTAGAATCTTTTCCTATTAATGAAAAAAAAATGATAAAAAAAGAAATAGAAAAGAAAAAATTCATCATGAAAATCATGAAAAATTAGAAGAAAATGAGGAAAAAGGTGACATCAAAAGAAAATGGTGATTAGATAACATATAGGTTCTCTATAATTGAATTGTAGGTATGTTCTTCTTCTTTAAGATGTGCATTTTGTTATCTAAGAAAAACCAATATTTTTTGGAAGCCCAACCTCATTACAACCCTGGAAAAGACCTCAAGATTCATGTTTCTAATATGTTTGTTATTTGAGATGAAATGAAAAGACACTATGATTTATTATGATTCAGTGAAAATAGAGAGAAACAGTTACCTGTGAGCATATGAGAAGAAATTCCTTGATGAATTGTCATTTATTTGTTTTCTATATTTGAATTTGGAAGCATCATAACTTTTTAATTTGATATGTTGTTTAGTGAATTAAGTTGTTTGATATTTAAATTCAAATATATTTATTTACTTTGCTTGAGGACAAACAAGATTCTAAGAGTTGAGAAAAGTGATAAGTGTCTAATTTCAGTAATATTTGATATTAAAAAATAGGCACTTATGGGGATTTATTGCTAATTTACATATAAAATAATCCCTAATTTATGAATTTATACTTTTTTACATTTTTTATGACCTTTATTTGAATAAGAGCATTTTATTCCCAAATTTGATATTAATTACAGATTTTTGGGGAGGATTGAAGATTTGGAGTAAAGGAGAATAATTTGAGCTAAAGAGAGAAATCTGGAAGATCCCAGAATGGAAAAAGATGCAAAGAAAGATTGATTTTATTTTTTTTTATGTTTTATCACTTAGCTCATTAGCGCGACACAGGAAGCAACTTAACCTTAGAAAACTAGGATAAATAGGGGGCTAGAGGCTCAACCATAGTGTGCCAGATTGAGAGGAAAACATCATAGAGTGCATTGTAACCCAAGGGAGAATGGAAGGTGCTAGAAGTATGCGTGACTAATTTTACCCATTGGGATTGGGAGTAATCTGCTCAAACTCTTATGTATTGAGGGTGATATCTTATATATTAATATTCAATTCTTGATTGATTATTGGTATTGTTGTTTTACTTTTAGGGTTCAATTGTAACCATCAATACTTAACATATTTGAGTGCTAGGAATGTTAATAACTATTAAACGTCTGAGCAATTTGTTCTTATAATTATGCGAGGGATCAATAGTTAGGGGACATTCTTAAGGATTTTATATGCGAGGAATCGATATAAATGATTTTTATACGGACATACTTAATCCCCAATTTTCCAACTTGAAACAACCAATTCTTTGTCTGTGTTTCTTATTGATCATCGCCAACGCAACCACTTTCAACACACCTTTAATTGTGTTATACTTAATAATAATTCATTGTTTCTTGTGGGATCGATATCCGTCCTTATGGATAATTATTACTTCTAACAAAGCGGTGCATTTGCAGTAAAAAGTCATAAGTTTTTGGCGCGAAACAGGTTTGATTTGTTGAGTATAGTTTCCTAAATATTGTGAATATTTTAATTATTTAAATTTATTTTAATTTTGTGTTTTTATTTTAAACATATTTGTTTTTATTTTATTTGATTTTATTTTAATTTGCTGATTTGCTATTATTATTTTAATTCTTATTTTGATTTTATTTGTTTCTATTTATTTTCAGATTTATTTCGATTTTTCTTTTGATTTTGTTTTTATTTTATTATATTTTATTTTACTTCTTTTAAGTTTAGTTACGTAGTTTTATTTAGGTTTAGGAAGTTTTTATTTATTTGTTTTAATTATTTATCATTACTAGTTTTAGTTTTTATTTTTACGTTAGGTAGTATATTTTATGTAAGTTCGTTAGTCTTTTAGAATTATAATTATAATATTCTGTTTTATTTTGTTTTAGTTTATTTGGTTTTTATTTTATTTTTAGTATTTATTTGTTATTTTTAAGTACGTTATTTTTTATTGATTCATTTTCTTTTATCTTGTTTTTAGTTTTTATTTTATGTAAGTTTTTATTTTGTTTATATTTTTTTTCTGCATATTTTTGTTATTTTTCTCTTAGTGTCATTTTATATTAATTTTACAATATTGCTGTTTTTAAGTAAGTTTTTTTCGCCAAATTTAAGTAATTTATTTTTTTAAGATAAAATAAACTAAACTTTAAATAACAATTAATTATTTACATGAAATTAGTGAAGTATAAAATAAAATCACAGTTTGATTAAAATGTTAAAATTTTAAAATAAAATCAAAATAAAGTTCTGTTATATATATGATAAAAATAATTAATTTCTTTTAAAAGATAAAATAAATTGAACTTTAAATAATAGGTAGTTTTTTATACAAGAAAAAATTAAATAAAAAATAAAATGCTGTTTGGTTCATATATTAAATTTTTTAAAAAAGTGGTAAATTGTATTTCTGTTTCTAATTTTTTTCCTTATTTCATTAAATTTTTAAAGATTTACATATGTATGAAAAAGATTTCATTAGAATCTTTAAATTAAATAATTTATTATATTAACAACTTTTTCTATTATCTCTAATATATTTATCATCACCAACAAATAATATAATATTAGTTAGTATAATATAATCATAAACTTAAAATAAAAATAAGATTAAAAAATCTATATAATAAGTCCATGTATACCAATGAGACTCACTTGACTTTGAATTCGATTAAAGAATCATTTCCTTACCAGAGTTTCAGAGACGAGATATTCGATTAAAGAATCATTTCCTTACAAGAGTTTCAAAGACGAGATATTCGATTAAAGAGACGAGATATTCGATCAAAGAATCATTTCCAGAGACGAGATATTCGATTAAAGAATCATTTCCTTTCAAGAGTTTCAGAGACGAGATATTCGATCAAAGAATCATTTCCAGAGACGAGATATTCGATTAAAGAATCATTTCCTTACAAGAGTTTCAGAGACGAGATATTCGATCAAAGAATCATTTCCAGAGACGAGATATTCGATTAAAGAATCATTTCCTTATAAAAGTTCCAGAGACAAGATGGAGGTAGAAACTATGATCTTTCAAAAATCATCACCAACTACATGCCAGTATTGGATAAACGGTAATTGTCCAAGGGGTGATGAATGTCCAAATTTACATTGGTGGGTTAACACCAACAACAACTCTAATAATGTCAAGGTAGGTTACTCTTAATTTTTTTTATATCCTTTTGTATTAACACGCTAATACATATTGATTATATAAAAAATTGTTTAAAAAACATTAGCCAAACATTATTTTATTTAATTCTAACAAAGTAAACATATTCCTTCTTAGATTAAGAAAAGAGATAATAACATATTGTTGTTTAAAAGAAATTACATCATGTCTCATTTCTTTATATTCTCTTGTCATGTCTGATTTATATACATTCTTTTGTCATTGTTCTTCAATATAAAAGTTCTTTTATATTATTTTCATATTATAATTATTGACATTTAATGAGATATTAGAAGATTATCGTGCAATCCAATTTTTATATTTTTATTTCTTATAATTTATTCATATACTAATAAACAAAGTTTTTGTAGGACAATCCAAATCCCGTAAGATTAGTTTGTTGGATACCACCTCCCAAAGGATTTATTAAGATTAACTGTGATGGAGCTTTCACCCTTGATGGAAGAAAGGCTAGTGGAGGAGGTGTTTTTAGAGATTGTAATGGTGAATTTCTTTTTGGCTTCTCTACTACCTTAAGAGTTGGTTCAGCAGTAGAGGCTGAATTATTTGCAATCAAAATTGGAATGGAACTAGCCATATCAATGGGATATAAAAATTTGATTGTTGAGAGTGATTCTCAAACAGCTATCCAACTTATCAATTGGGGACTCATCGAACAGACTCATCCTTTCTATAATGTTGTGTCTTCCATAATTCATATGGGTGGCAAAGTTGATTACATCTCTTGGAACCATGTGTTTAGAGAGACTAACTCGGTAGCAGATGGCCTTGCAAAATATGGATTATCCTTATCTTTGAACTCACCTGTTATATTTTTTGAGTTTGCTCCCAATTTTCTCATTTTTAGTTTATGTGTTGATCAAAGTGGAAAGATGTACTCTCGTTAAATTATTAATGAAAAAAAGAAACATCTTGAAATTATTTATCCTTCTTTATTCATATTCTAGGATACAAGAATTAGTTATTTAAATTGTTACATTTTTATTATATCACATTTTATTTATTTTAGTAGAAAAATTTAGTTAAAAAATATATATTTTACATTGATTAGTTTAATAAGCATGTTTTACATTAGTTATCTAAAAATTTAATGTAAAGTGTAATAGTTTTTTTATAAAAAAATATCTATTATTAAATCCTAAAATACACAATTTAATATAATTTTTTAATTATATATTTCAGAATGTTTCCAAATAAATTAAACATACTTTATATTTATTACAAATTGTGTATTTTTACAATTTTAATTATATATTTCAGAATTAATATGAAATTGTGGGGATGTTTTCCTATTATAGACAAATTTTTTGTTCCATTAAATGAGGGCAAGTCATTACCAAAAGAAGTGTAAGACACAGAGAAGTTTTAATAATAGGAAAACATAACAAGGGGTATCATTGTAAGTAAAGTTACTTTTTTTATTATATTAATTTTACAATATTGTTGTTTTTAAGTAAGTTTTTCTCGCCAAATTGAAGTAACATATTTTTTTTAAGATAAAATAAACTAAACTTTAAATAACAATTAATTATTTTCATAAAATTAGTGAAGTATAAAATAAAATCAGTTTGATTAAAATATTAAACTTTTAAAATAAAATAAAATCAAAATAAAGTGGTGTTATATATATAATAAAAATAATTCATTTCTTTTAAAAGATAAAATAAATTGAACTTTAAATAATAGTTACATTTTTTATACAGAAAAAATAAAATAAAAAATTAAATGTTGTTTGATTCATACATTAAATTAAAAAAAAAATAAAAAAAGTGGTAAATTATTTAAACTAATTTTTAATATATAAAAATATATAAGAGACAATTAGGTTAGTAATTCCTTTCTTTTTCAATCAAACATAGAGATGCAAAATATATATATATATATATATATGTATCAACTACAATATTTTAATTTTATTCCAATACCAATATATAACAACCATATAGACCACATGGTTTTATACATCAAGGATATTCAATTAGTGAATTATCAACTAACGTCTTCTAAAAGACTTGCATTAAGTAACTCATACTAGATACTAACATCGGATCCAATACCCAAGACTTAGATTTACAGGCGAACCTAAGAAAAAATATAAGGGTAAGTTCAAGACATCCAACACCATGTATCTACACATGATCAGAGTGTGTAATGTACTCCCTTATCAACTTCTCACCACCTAATGCCTTATACTATGTGCATAAACCATTAGTGAAGTTAGAGGATCTTTATTACAACATAGGACTCAATACTTAATACACAAATCAAACAACAATTTATATATTATCTTAAACGTATAACCTCAATTTAATACCAATTTCAACCTTCTCAGACAATACACATCATTTACAAAATTCACAAATCAATTGAACATACAAATTAATACACTACAAGAAAATTTACTATTATCTATTCATAATTCCCAATGAATTTTGATCCCTAGATAAATTAAGACTTAACTGATAAAATAACTATAATATAACCCCTAATTTATGAATTTAAATCTCTTTACATATTTTGTGATTATAATTTGTATAAGAACAATTTATTCCCAAATTTGTATTAAGTTCAAGATTTTAGGAAATAATGAAGATGAAAGAACAAAAAGATTATATAGAAAGATAAAAAGGGAAGCCGAAAAGAACTAGCATTCACTCCAGCACTAGCTCATGCCAGTAGGTCCCAATGAAGTTCGCCCAAGCGAGTCCAATCTCGTTCAGGCGAGATTACTTCAGTAATGTTGGACCTGTTTTCGTGCCATGGTCGAGATAAGACCAAATGTAAGAAAACCGTTAAGGAGTGTTTGGATGGCGTGAGTGACTAAGATCATTGTTTGTTGTTTGGTATAGTAAATTTATGGTGAACAAAGTTTTATGTTTAACCACTTATTAAAGTAAAACCCTTTTTCTACTGTAATGAATTAAATCACCACTTTTTTTTTAATTTAGATTATCCACTACAAAAAAAAATGTTTATTAGAATGGGCTAAAACGGACCCTAACTATGAAAAACCTACGCAAAATGGTTTCTATCGTGGGCATAGCGTTAATATGAATTTCGAAGCTAATGTAGTCGACGTAAAGATATTGGCGGGTTCGGGCGACACATGGCGGGTGTTTTTTGCGTAGGTCAAGCGTGGGCTTAGCCTACAAGGAGTTGACAAATTTATTTCAAATCGTGGGTTTGACTTACGTTTCGCCCACGCAACGTCCACACATTTTTAAAGTAGCGTGAGTTTAGCCAACGAAAATGCCACACAATCTTTAAATAAGCGTGGGCTAATTTTTCATGTTGGCCAAAAATTTGCTTAGGCTTAACCTTCATGTTGGCCACAAATTAACGTGGGATTAGCCTACAAGAGTTGAGGGAACTCAGAGAGAAATCTAATTCAATCACTACAAGAAGTGGAGTAGTTGTACGAAAGGGGATTGGTTATAATCTGCAAAGTAAGGAAAGAGACATAGAGAGTGAGGAAGAGAGAAAAGGTGAGGAAAGAAAAATTGATAGGGAAGGAAAAAAAGAAGAGGACGAAAAAAACAAGAGTGTAGAGAGAGAAGAGAAAAAAAAAATGAGAGGGTACAGGAAGAAAAGAAAAAAAAGGAAAAAGAGAATGAAAAAAGAAGTGTTCCAATTGTAGATTTACCTTATCCACATGCTCTCTCCAAAAAGAATATAGAAGGACGGTTTGTCAGATATGTGTAATTCTTAAACAACTAGAGATAAGTATTCCGTTCACTGAAGCTTTGGAATAGATGCGTACATATGCCAGATTTATGAAGGATTTTTTGACCAAGAAGAGAAGATTAAAAGAACAATAAATTGTGGAGCTAGAAGTAGGATGTAGTGCCATTATTCAAAAATCACTGCCACAAAAATATAAAGATCCTGGGAATTTTACTTTACCAGTCATAATAGGAAATTTTTCAGTGGCCAAAACATTACTAGATCTTGGGGCAAGCATAAATCTGACACCACTATCTATGTTGAAGAAAATTGGGGATGTTGAAATTTTGGCTACAAGGACGACATTGCAATTAGCTGACAGATCAATAAAACATCCACATGGGATAGTAGAAGATCTTTTGGTGAAAGTAGACAAATTTTACTTCCCAGTTGATTTTGTGATCATGGACATAGAGGAAGATGTTGAAGTACCTCTCATTCTTGGACGCCCATTTATGAAGACTGCAAAAATTATGATTGATATGGATGAAGGAAAGTTAAAGGTTCGAGTGCGGGATGAAGAAGTTAGCTTTGGTGTATTTGAAGCAATGAAACATCCGATTGATCAGAATAATTGTTTTAGGATGGATGCACTGAATGACCTGTATTTGGAAAATCACAGAGAAATATTTATAGATGATTCATTGATGAAAGTCGTCCTAAATGATAATGAAAATTGCGAGGACTGGGAAGATAAGGAAGTCAAGGAATGTTTGCTAGAGTTGGGAAAGGCAAAAGAAGTTCAACAATGGATTTTTGATGAATTAGAACTGAACAAAGCCCACACCCCTCAGAAAATAGAGTTGAAACAATTGCCAGATCATTTGAAATATTTTTTTCTTGAAGAAAATGGGGAGAAGCCAGTATCATAAGCAACCATTTATCCAAAGAGGAAGAACAAAAGGTGATAAAAGTGCTGAAGGCAGATAAAGAAGCTATAGAATGGACATTTGCTTACTTGAAAGGTATAAGCCCATCATATTGCATGCTTAAAATTCACATGCAGCAACATTTCAAACCTGTGGCTCGACCACCAAGGCGCTTAAATCCTTCCATGAAATATATTGTTAGAAAGGAGGTACAAAAGCTCTTCGAAGCAGGAATGATTTATCCTATATAAAACAGTGTGTGGTTAGTCCAGTACAAGTGGTTCCTAAGAAAGGAGGTATGACAGTTATGTATAACGAAAAAATTGAATTGATTCCTACAAAAACTGTTACAGGATGGAGAATGTGCATTGACTATAGGAAACTGAACCAAGCTACACGGAAAGATCATTATCCATTACCTTTAATGGATCAAATGTTGAAAAGATTGGTAGGTAAAGCATATTATTGTTTTTTGGATGGTTATTCAGGATATAATCAAATTGTGGTTAATCCAGAAGATCAAGAGAAGACATCATTTACTTGCCCATTTGGCCTTTTTGCTTATCGAAAAATGCCATTTGGGTTATGTAATGCTCCAACAACTTTCCAAAGGTGTATGTTTGCTATTTTCGCAGATATGATTGAGAAATGCATTGAAGTTTTTATGGATGATTTTTCTGTGTTTGGATTTTCTTTTGATGATTGTTTAACTAATCTTGATCTCGTACTAAAGCGACGCGTGGAGACAAATCTTGTGCTAAATTTGGAGAAATGTCATTTCATGGTCACTGAAGGAATTGTGTTAGGCCATAAAATTTCTCATAAAGAGTTGGAGGTAGATAAAACAAAAGTTGAAGTCATTGAGAAGTTACCTCCACCAGTCAACATCAATGGAATCAAAAGTTTTTTAGGGCATTTTGGATTTTACAAAAGATTTATTAAAGATTTCTCCAAGATTTCAAAGCCCCTATGCAACCTTCTCAATAAGGATACTCCTTTTAAATTTGATGATAATTGTTTAGATGCTTTTAATATCTTGAAAGAAAAACTCATTTTTGCACCTATCATAACAGCTCCTGATTGGAAACTTAATTTTGAGATAATGTGCGATGCTAGTGATTATGCAGTAGGAGCAATTTTAGGACAAAGGAAAGAAATTTTTTTTCAAGTAATACACTATGCGAGTAAAGTTTTGAATGAAACACAAAGTAACTACACCACAATAGAAAAAGAATTACTAGCTATAGTGTATGCACATGAGAAATTTTGATCCTATTTGATAAGTTCTAAAGTTATTGTTTTTACTGATCATGCTGCAATTAAATATTTATTGAATAAAGCAAATTCTAAGCCAAGGCTTATACGATGGATACTTTTGTTGCAGGAATTTGATTTGGAGATCAAAGATAAGAAAGGATGTGAGAACAATGTAGCGGATCATTTATAAAGACTAGCAAATGATGAGGTAACCACATTGGAGCCTGAAGTTCTTGCCGAATTTCCTGATGAAAAGCTACTGTTAATCAAAGAGAGGTCATGGTTTGCAGACATGGACAATTTTAAAGCTACTGGAACAATCCCGGAGAATTTGGACTAGCATTAAAAAGAATTTTTTTTAAGGATGCCAATCATTATGTGTGGGATGATCATCATTTGTTTAAAATTGGTACAGATAATTTGCTGTGAAGATGTGTTTCTTCAGATGAAGCCAAGAAAATTATATATCAATGCCATAATTCAGCATATGGAGGACATTTTAATGGGGAAAAGACAACTGCAAAAATTCTTCAATCAGGTTTTTTCTAGCCCTCATTGTTTAAAGATACACATGCATTAGTACAAAGATGTGGCAGGTGCTAAAGGACAAGAAGCATTTCTAGAAGACATGAGATGCCATTACAAAATATTCAAGAAATTGAAGTCTTTGATTGTTGGGGCATTGATTACTGGGAGACAACCTAGTCCACATTTTAGTTTTATGTTGTTTTATTACCTTTGCTAATTTTATTTAAAAAAAAATAAAAAATAATATAATATAAAAAAATCCTATATGTCTCCTAATCATTTTGCATGTTATTTTGACCTGGGGACATGTTCTATTATTCAGGGGGCAAATCCAGCAAATGAAGTAAGATTGTATATAAAGATTTTAACAAAAAGGCTGGATAACTTCTTAAGAAGTGAGAATTGAGCAAATATATGGTTTTATCTTTCTAATTCAATTATTTGAATTGTGAAAAAAGGAATTTGTACTTAAATATTAAATAGTGAGATGAATTAGACCAAATTAGAAAAAAAAAAAACTTTGATTGAATCCCTATTCAAACGTAGTTGAAAATTTTATACATGAAAATTTAACAGGAAGAATGATTAGGACAGAGAATGACAAGACAAGGGAATGAGGCCAATTAAACCAAGTGAGTGTGTGAACCTTAAACAATTTTGAGAGTTTTGCTGATGAATTGACAATTGTGGTTGCTTAATTTTTATTTTTGTTACATCATAAAAGAACATGAAGATGATTTAGGCATTTGTTTGTGTTAATTAGGAACCCAGGGCCAAATAGTCAACCTTTATCTTATTAGAATTCCATTTTTTTATGTATCCCCTTTGGGCCAAGATTTTTGTTATTATTGCACCTTAACTTTTGCTGATATATTTTTCTACCCTTTAGCATGTTTAAGGAAGGAGAACACATATGCAATACATATAGAAAAGGGAATGGTTGGTTCTGATTGTGAAAGCTAAACAAAAAAGAGTTGGAAATAGGTAGAATCTTTTCCTATTAATGAAAAAAAAATGATAAAAAAAGAAATAGAAAAGAAAAAATTCATCATGAAAATCATGAAAAATTAGAAGAAAATGAGGAAAAAGGTGACATCAAAAGAAAATGGTGATTAGATAACATATAGGTTCTCTATAATTGAATTGTAGGCATGTTCTTCTTTAAGATGTGCATTTTGTTATCTAAGAAAAACCAATATTTTTTTGGAAGCCCAACCTCATTACAACCTTGGAAAAGACCTCAAGATTCATGTTTCTAATATGTTTGTTATTTGAGATGAAATGAAAAGACACTATGATTTATTATGATTCAGTGAAAATAGAGAGAAACAGTTACATGTGAGCATATGAGAAGAAATTCCTTGATGAATTGTCATTTATTTGTTTTCTATATTTGAATTTGGAAGCATCATAACTTTTTAATTTGATATGTGGTTTGGTGAATTAAGTTGTTTGATATTTAAATTCAAATATATTTATTTACTTTGCTTGAGGACAAACAAGATTCTAAGAGTTGGGAAAAGTTATAAGTGTCTAATTTCAGTAATATTTGATATTAGAAAATAGGCACTTATGGGGATTTATTGCTAATTTACATATAAAATAATCCCTAATTTATGAATTTATACCTTTTTACATTTTTTATGACCTTTATTTGAATAAGAGCATTTTATTCCCAAATTTGATATTAATTACAGATTTTTGGGGAGGATTGAAGATTTGGAGTAAAGGAGAATAATTTGAGCTAAAGAGAGAAAGCTGGAAGATCCCAGAATGGAAAAAAATGCAAAGAAAGATTGATTTTTTTTTTATGTTTTATCACTTAGCTCATTAGCGCGGCACAGGAAGCAACTTAACCTTAGAAAACTAGGATAAATAAGGGGCTAGAGGCTCAACCATAGTGTGCCAGATTGAGAGGAAAACACCATAGAGTGCATTGTAACCCAAGGGAGAATGGAAGGTGCTAGAAGTATGCGTGACTAATTTTACCCTTTGGGATTGGGAGTAATCTGCTCAAACTCTTATGTATTGAGGGTGATATCTTATATATTAATATTCAATTCTTGATTGATTATTGGTATTGTTGTTTTACTTTTAGGGTTCAATTGTAACCATCAATACTTAACATATTTGAGTGCTAGGAATGTTAATTGCTATTAAACGTCTGAGCAATTTGTTCTTATAATTATGCGAGGAATTAATAGTTAGGGGACATTCTTAAGGATTTTATATGCGAGGAATCGATATAAATGATTTTTATACGGACATCAATTTCAATCAAAGAACTTAATATTGACATGCTAATCAAAATACATGAGAGTTAGAGATGTAACTTAATCCCCATTTTTCCAACTTGAAACAACCAATTCTTTGTCTGTGTTTCTTATTGATCATCGCCAACGCAACCACTTTCAACACACTTTTAATTGTGTTGTTCTATATTTAGCAATTATTGTACTTAATAATAATTCTCTGTTTCTTGTGGGATCGATATTCATCCTTATGGATAATTATTACTTCTAACAAAGCGGTGACATCAATTTCAATCAAAGAACTTAATATTGACATGCTAATCAAAATACATGAGAGTTAGAGATGTAACTTAATCCCCATTTTTCCAACTTGAAACAACCAATTCTTTGTCTGTGTTTCTTATTGATCATCGCCAACGCAACCACTTTCAACACACTTTTAATTGTGTTGTTCTATATTTAGCAATTATTGTACTTAATAATAATTCTCTGTTTCTTGTGGGATCGATATTCATCCTTATGGATAATTATTACTTCTAACAAAGCGGTGCACTTGCCGTAAAAAGTCATAAGTTTTTGGCGCGAAACATGTTTGATTTGTTGAGTATAGTTTCCTAAATATTGTGAATATTTTAATTATTTAAATTTATTTTAATTTTGTGTTTTTATTTTAAACATATTTGTTTTTATTTTATTTGATTTTATTTTAATTTGCTGATTTGCTATTATTATTTTAATTCTTATTTTGATTTTATTTGTTTCTATTTATTTTCAGATTTATTTCGATTTTTCTTTTGATTTTGTTTTTATTTTATTATATTTTATTTTACTTCTTTTTAAGTTTAGTTACGTAGTTTTATTTAGGTTTAGGAAGTTTTTATTTATTTGTTTTAATTATTTATCATTACTAGTTTTAGTTTTTATTTTTACGTTAGGTAGTATATTTTATGTAAGTTCGTTAGTTTTTTAGAATTATAATTATAATATTCTGTTTTATTTTGTTTTAGTTTATTTCATTTTTATTTTATTTTTAGTATTTATTTTTTATTTTTAAGTACGTTATTTTTTATTGATTCATTTTCTTTTATCTTGTTTTTAGTTTTTATTTTGTTTATATTTTTTTTCTGCATATTTTTGTTATTTTTCTCTTAGTGTCATTTTATATTAATTTTACAATATTGCTGTTTTTAAGTAAGTTTTTCTCGCCAAATTTAAGTAATTTATTTTTTAAAGATAAAATAAACTAAACTTTAAATAACAATTAATTATTTACATGAAATTAGTGAAGTATAAAATAAAATCACAGTTTGATTAAAATGTTAAAATTTTAAAATAAAATCAAAATAAAGTGGTGTTATATTTATAATAAAAATAAATAATTTCTTTTAAAAGATAAAATAAATTGAACTTTAAATAATAGGTAATTTTTTATACAAGAAAAAATTAAATAAAAAATAAAATGTTGTTTGGTTCATATATTAAATTTTAAAAAAAATTGGTAAATTGTATTTCTGTTTCTAATTTTTTTCCTTATTTCATTAAATTTTTAAAGATTTACATATCTATTAAAAAGATTTCATTAGAATCTTTAAATTAAATAATTTATTATATTAACAACTTTTTCTATTATCTCTAATTTATTTATCATCACCAACAAATAATATAATGTTAGTTACTATAATATAATCATAAACTTAAAATAAAAATAAGATTACAAAAATCTATATAATAAGTCCATGTATACCAATGAGACTCACTTGACTTTGAATTCGATTAAAGAATCATTTCCTTACCAGAGTTTTAGAGACGAGATATTCGATTAAAGAATCATTTCCTTACAAGAGTTTCAAAGACGAGATATTCGATTAAAGAATCATTTCCTTACAAGAGTTTCAGAGACGAGATATTCGATCAAAGAATCATTTCCAAAGACGAGATATTCGATTAAAGAATCATTTTCTTACAAGAGTTTCAGAGACGAGATATTCGATCAAAGAATCATTTCCAGAGACGAGATATTCGATTAAAGAATCATTTCCTTACAAGAGTTTCAGAGACGAGATATTCGATCAAAGAATCATTTCCAGAGACGAGATATTCGATTAAAGAATCATTTCCTTATAAAAGTTCCAGAGACGAGATGGAGGTAGAAACTATGATCTTTCAAAAATCATCACCAACTACATGCCAGTATTGGATAAACGGTAATTGTCCAAGGGGTGATGAATGTCCAAATTTACATTGGTGGGTTAACACCAACAACAACTCTAATAATGTCAAGGTAGGTTACTCTTAATTTTTTGTATCCTTTTGTATTAACACGCTAATACATATTGATTATATAAAAAATTGTTTAAAAAACATTAGCCAAACATTATTTTATTTAATTCTAACAAAGTAAACATATTCCTTCTTAGATTAAGAAAAGAGATAATAACATATTGTTGTTTAAAAGAAATTACATCATGTCTCATTTCTTTATATTCTCTTGTCATGTCTGATTTATATACATTCTTTTGTCATTGTTCTTCAATATAAAAGTTCTTTTATATTATTTTCATATTATAATTATTGACATTTAATGAGATATTAGAAGATTATCGTGCAATCCAATTTTTATATTTTTATTTCTTATAATTTATTCATATACTAATAAACAAATTTTTTGTAGGACAATCCAAATCCCGTAAGATTAGTTTGTTGGATACCACCTCCCAAAGGATTTATTAAGATTAACTGTGATGGAGCTTTCACCCTTGATGGAAGAAAGGCTAGTGGAGGAGGTGTTTTTAGAGATTGTAATGGTGAATTTCTTTTTGGCTTTTCTACTACCTTAAGAGTTGGTTCAGCAGCAGAGGCTGAATTATTTGCAATCAAAATTGGAATGGAACTAGCCATATCAATGGGATATAAAAATTTGATTGTTGAGAGTGATTCTCAAACAGCTATCCAACTTATCAATTGGGGACTCATCGAACAGACTCATCCTTTCTATAATGTTGTGTCTTCCATAATTCATATGGGTGGCAAAGTTGATTACATCTCTTGGAACCATGTGTTTAGAGAGACTAACTCGGTAGCAGATGGCCTTGCAAAATATGGATTATCCTTATCTTTGAACTCACCTGTTATATTTTTTGAGTTTGCTCCCAATTTTCTCATTTTTAGTTTATGTGTTGATCAAAGTGGAAAGATGTACTCTCGTTAAATTATTAATGAAAAAAAGAAACATCTTGAAATTATTTATCCTTCTTTATTCATATTGTTGGATACAAGAATTAGTTATTTAAATTGTTACATTTTTATTATGTCACATTTTATTTATTTTAGTAGAAAAATTTAGTTAAAAAATATATATTTTACATTGATTAGTTTAATAAGCATGTTTTACATTAGTTATCTAAAAATTTAATGTAAAGTGTAATAGTTTTTTTATAAAAAAATATCTATTATTAAATCCTAAAATACACAATTTAATATAATTTTTTAATTATATATTTCAGAATGTTTCCAAATAAATTAAGCATACTTTATATTTATTACAAATTGTGTATTTTTACAATTTTAATTATATATTTCAGAATTAATATGAAATTGTGGGGATGTTTTCCTATTATAGACAAATTTTTTGTTCCATTAAATGAGGGCAAGTCATTACCAAAATAAGTGTAAGACACAGAGAAGTTTTAATAATAGGAAAACATAACAAGGGGTGTCATTGTAAGTAAAGTGAATTTTTTTATTATATTAATTTTACAATATTGCTGTTTTTAAGTAAGTTTTTCTCGCCAAATTTAAGTAACTTATTTTTTTTAAGATAAAATAAACTAAACTCTAAATAACAATTAATTATTTTCATAAAATTAGTGAAGTATAAAATAAAATCAGTTTGATTAAAATATTAAACTTTTAAAATAAAATCAAAATAAAGTGGTGTTATATATATAATAAAAATAATTCATTTCTTTTAAAAGATAAAATAAATTGAACTTTAAATAATAGTTACATATTTTATACAGAAAAAATAAAATAAAAAATTAAATGTTGTTTGATTCATATATTAAATTAAAAAAATAAAAAAAGTGGTAAATTATTTAAATTAATTTTTAATATATAAAAATATATAAGAGACAATTAGGTTAGTAATTCATAAATAAACTAGTTTCTTTTTCAATCAAACATAGAGATGCAAAATATATATATGTATCAACTACAATATTTTAATTTTATTCCAATACCAATATATAACAACCATATAGATCACATGGATTTATACATCAAGGATATTCAATTAGTGAATTATCAACTAACGTCTTCTAAAAGACTTGCATTAAGTAACTCATACTAGATACTAACATCTGATCCAATACCCAAGACTTAGATTTACAGGCAAACCTAAGAAAAAATATAAGGGTAAGTTCAAGACATCCAACACCATGTATCTACACATGATCAGAGTGTGTAATGTACTCCCTTATCAACTTCTCACCACCTAATGCCTTATACTATATGCATAAACCATTAGTGAAGTTAGAGGATCTTTATTACAACATAGGACTCAATACTTAATACACAAATCAAACAACAATTTATATATTATCTTAAACGTATAACCTCAATTTAATACCAATTTCAACCTTCTCAGACAATACACATCATTTACAAAATTCACAAATCAATTGAACATACAAATTAATACACTACAAGAAAATTTACTATTATCTATTCATAATTCCCAATGAATTTTGATCCCTAGATAAATTAAGACTTAACTGATAAAATAACTATAATATAACCCCTAATTTATGAATTTAAATCTCTTTACATATTTTGTGATTATAATTTGTATAAGAACAATTTATTCCCAAATTTGTATGAATTTCAAGATTTTAGGAAATAATGAAGATGAAAGAACAAAAAGATTATATACAAAGATAATGCTAGAAGGTCCCAAAGAAGTTCGCCCAAGCGAGTCCAATCTCGCTCAGGCGAGATTACTTCAGTAATGTTGGACCTGTTTTCGTGCCATGGTCGAGATAAGGCCAAATGTAAGAAAACCGTTAAGGAGTGTTTGGATGGCGTGAGTGACTAAGATCATTGTTTGTTGTTTGGTATAGTAAATTTATGGTGAACAAAGTTTTATGTTTAACCACTTATTAAAGTGAAACCGTTTTTCTACTGTAATGAATTAAATCACAACTTTTTTAATATGAATTTCGAAGCTAATGTAGTCGACGTAAAGATATTGGAGGGTTCGGGCGACACATGGCGGGTGTATTTTCCGTAGGTCAAGCGTGGGCTTAGCCTACAAGGAGTTGACAAATTTATTTAAAATCGTGGATTTGACTTACGTTTCGCCCACGCAACGTCCACACATTTTTAAAGTAGCGTGAGTTTAGCCAACGAAAATGCCACACAATCTTTAAATAAGCGTGGGCTAAGCCTTTTGTTGGCCACAAATAAGTGTAGGCTAAGTTTTCATGTTGGCCACAAATTATCTTGGGCTTAACCTTCATGTTGGCCACAAATTAATGTGGGATTAGCCTACAAGAGTTGAGGGAACTCAGAGAGAAATCTAATTCAATCACTACAAGAAGTGGAGTAGTTGTACGAAAGGGGATTGGTTATAATCTGCAAAGTAAGGAAAGAGACATAGAGAGTGAGGAAGAGAGAAAAGGTGAGGAAAGAAAAATTGATAGGGAAGGAAAAAAAGAAGAGGACGAAAAAAATAAGAGTGAAGAGAGAGAAGAGAAAAAAAAATGAGAGGGTACAAGAAGAAAAGAAAAAAAAGGAAAAAGAGAATGAAAAAAGAAGTGTTCCAATTGTAGATTTACCTTATCCACATGCTCTCTCCATAATGAATATAGAAGGACGGTTTGTCAGGTATGTGTAATTCTTAAACAACTAGAGATAAGTATTCCGTTCACTGAAGCTTTGGAACAGATGCGTACATATGCCAGATTTATGAAGGATTTTTTGACCATGAAGAGAAGATTAAAAGAACAATAAATTGTGGAGCTAGAAGTAGGATGTAGTGCCATTATTCAAAAATCACTGCCACAAAAATCTAAAGATCCTGGGAATTTTACTTTACTAGATCTTGGGGCAAGCATAGATCTGACACCACTATCTATGTTGAAGAAAATTGGGGATGTTGAAATTTTGGCTACAAGGATGACATTGCAATTAGCTGACAGATCAATAAAACATCCACATGGGATAATAGAAGATCTTTTGGTGAAAGTAGACAAATTTTACTTCCCAGTTGATTTTGTGATCATGGACATAGAGGAAGATGTTGAAGTACCTCTCATTCTTGGACGCCCATTTATGAAGACTGCAAAAATTATGATTGATATGGATGAAGGAAAGTTAAAGGTTTGAGTGCGGGATGAAGAAGTTAGCTTTGGTGTATTTGAAGCAATGAAACATCCGATTGATCAGAATAATTGTTTTAGGATGGAGGCACTGAATGACCTGTATTTGGAAAATCACAGAGAAATATTTATAGATGATTCATTGATGAAAGTCGTCCTAAATGATAATGAAAGTTGCGAGGACTGGGAAGATAAGGAAGTCAAGGAATGTTTGCTAGAGTTGGGAAAGGCAAAAGAAGTTCAACAATGGATTTTTGATGAATTAGAACTGAACAAAGCCCACACCCCTCAGAAAATAGAGTTGAAACAGTTGCCAGATCATTTGAAATATTTTTTTCTTGAAGAAAATGGGGAGAAGCCAGTTATCATAAACAACCATTTATCCAAAGAGGAAGAACAAAAGGTGATAAAAGTGCTGAAGGCAAATAAAGAAGCTATAGAATGGACATTTGCTTACTTGAAAAGTATAAGCCCATCATATTGCATGCTTAAAATTCACACGCAGCAACATTTCAAACCTGTGGCTCGACCACCAAGGCGCTTAAATCCTTCCATGAAATATGTTGTTAGAAAGGAGGTACAAAAGCTCTTAGAAGCAGGAATGATTTATCCCATTTCAAACAGTTCATGGTTAGTCCAGTACAAGTGGTTCCTAAGAAAGGAGGTATGACAGTTATGTATAACGAAAAAATTGAATTGATTCCTACAAAAACTGTTACAGGATGGAGAATGTGCATTGACTATAGGAAACTGAACCAAGCTACGCGGAAAGATCATTATCCATTACCCTTTATGGATCAAATGTTGAAAAGATTGGTAGGTAAAGCATATTATTGTTTTTTGGATGGTTATTCAGAATATAATCAAATTGTGGTTAATCCAGAAGATCAAGAGAAGACATCATTTACTTGCCCATTTGGCCTTTTTGCTTATCGAAAAATGCCATTTGGGTTATGTAATGCTCCAACAACTTTCCAAAGGTGTATGTTTGCTATTTTCGCAGATATGATTGAGAAATGCATTGAAGTTTTTATAGATGATTTTTCTGTGTTTGGATCTTCTTTTGATGATTGTTTAACTAATCTTGATCTCGTACTGAAGCGATGCGTGGAGACAAATCTTGTGCTAAATTTGGAGAAATGTCATTTCATGGTGACAGAAGGAATTGTCTTAGGCCATAAAATTTCTCATAAAGAGTTGGAGGTAGATAAAGCAAAAGTTGAAGTCATTGAGAAGTTACCTCCACCAGTCAACATCAAAGGAATCAAAAGTTTCTTAGGGCATGCTGGATTTTACAAAAGATTTATTAAAGATTTCTCCAAGATTTCAAAGCCCCCATGCAACCTTCTCAATAAGGATACTACTTTTAAATTTGATGATAATTGTTTAGCTGCTTTTAATATCTTGAAAGAAAAACTCATTTTTGCACCTATCATAACTGCTCCTGATTGGAAACTTAATTTTGAGATAATGTGTGATGTTAGGGATTATGCAGTAGGACAAATTTTAGGGCAAAGGAAAGAAAGAATTTTTCAAGTAATACACCATGCGAGTAAAGTTTTGAATGAAACACAAAGTAACTACACCACAACAGAAAAAGAATTACTAGCTATAGTATATGCACTTGAGAAATTTCGATCTTATTTGATAGGTTGTAAAGTTATTGTTTTCACTGATCATGCTGCAATTAAATATTTATTGAATAAAGCATATTCTAAGTCAAGGCTTATACGATGGATACTGTTAATCAAAGAGAGGTCATGGTTTGCAGACATGGCCAATTTTAAAGCTAGTGGAACAATCCCGGAGAATTTGGACTGGCATCAAAAGGAATTTTTTTTAAGGATGTCAATCATTATGTGTGGGATGATCATCATTTGTTTAAAATTGGTGCAGATAATTTGCTGAGACGATGTGTTTCTTCAGATGAAGCCAAGAAAATTATATATCAATGCCATAATTCAATATATGGAGGACATTTTAATGGGGAAAAGACAGCTGCAAAAATTCTGGAATCAGGTTTTTTCTGGCCCTCATTGTTTAAAAATACACATGCAATAGTACAAAGATGTGACAGGTGCTAAAGGACAGGAAGCATTTCTAGAAGACATTAGATGCCATTACAAAATATTCAAGAAATTGAAGTCTTTGATTGTTGGGGCATTGATTTTATTGGGCCTTTGTTGTCTTCTTTTTCAAATGAATATATACTAGGGGCAGTTGAGTATGTTTCTAGATGGGTGGAAGCAGTTCCAGCACAACATGCAGATTCCAATACAGTCATCAAATTTCTTAAAAGGAATATTTTTTGCAGATTTGGCACTGCAAGAGTATTGATAAATGATGGTGGGTTTCATTTTTGGAATACCCAATTGAAGAAAGTGTTAGAGCATTATGGGGTTAGTCATAAAGTAGCACCAGCCTACCACCCATAGACAAATGGGCAAGGAGAAGTTTCTAACAGATAAATTAAGAAAATATTAGAGAAAACAGTGGTTGCATCAAGGAAAGATTGGTCAATCAAACTTGATGAAACTCTGTGGGCGTATAGAACGACATTTAAAACTCCTACTGGCCTTTCCCCATTTCAGTTGATTTATGGGAAAGCCTGTCATCTTCCGGTGGAATTAGAGCATATTGGGCATTAAAGACACTAAATTTAGATGCTAAAGCAGTTGGGGAAAAGAGAAAACTGCAAATCCATGAACTTTAAGAGATGAGGTTAAACGCATATAGTTCCTCAAAGCTTTATAAGGAACGCACAAAGAAATATCATGACAAGAAGATTGTGGAAAGAAATTTTTACCCTGGGCAATCTGTGCTTTTATTCAACTCTAGATTGAAACTTTTTTCCTGGAAAGTTAAAATCTAAATGGTCAGGTGCTTATGTTGTGAAAGAGGTAAAGCCTTATGGAGTAATAGAGTTAGAAGAACCAAAATCACGCGGAAGTTGGGTTGTAAATAGTCAGAGGGTAAAGCCTTATTTGGGTAATGAACAGGAAAAACTTACTACGGTAATCCTTTTAGATGACCCATAAAGAGATAAGCGTCAAACTATATAACGTTAAAAGAGCGCTTACTGAGAGGCAACCCAGTTCACATTTTAGTTTTATGTTGTTTTATTACCTTTGCTGATTTTTATTTAAAAATAAATAAATAATTAAATGATATAAAAAAAATCCTATATGTCTCCTAATCATTTTGCAGGTTATGTATTTTGACCTAGGGATAGGTTCTATTATTTAGGGGGGCAAATCCAACAAATGAAGCAAGACTGTAGATAAACATTTTAACAAAAAGGCTGGATAACTTCTCTTGGATTGAGCAAAAATATGGTTTTATCTTTCTAATTCTCTTTTCTATTCAGTTATTTGATTTTTTTTCTTATTTTATTTTTCTGTTATTTTTTTTCTGTTTATTTGTTTAGTTTGTTTCAATTGCTTATTTTGTATTTTGAATAACTTTTCTGCTTTGTTAGTTTGTTAGTTTCAGGTCTTGAATTATCTTTTTTTTGAATAAATTTCAGTTTTAATTTAATTTGTTTTCTAGTTTTATTTTTCTCAAATAAAAAAAAAACTACAATATTAAATTTGAATTATGAAAAAAGGAATTTGTATTTAAATATTAAATAGTGAGATGGATTAGACAGAAATTAGAAAAAAAACTTTGATTGAATCCCTATTCAAACTTAGTTGAAATTATGATACATGAAAATTTAACAGGATGATTGATTAGGACAGAGAATGACAAGACAATGGAATGAGACCAATTAAACCAAGTGAGTTTGTGAACCTTAAACTGTTTTTGAGAGTTTTGCTGGTGAATTGACAGTTGTGATTGCTTAATTTTTATTTTTGTTATATCATAAAAGAACATGAAGATGATTGAGGCATTTGTTTGTGTTAATTAGGAACCCAGGACCAAACAGTCAACCTTTATCTTATTAGAATTCCATTTTTTTATGTATCCCCTTTGGGCTAAGATTTTTGTTATTATTGCACCTTAACCTTTGATGATATATTTTTCTACCCTTTAGCATGTCTAAGGAAGGAGAACATAGATGCAATACATATTTTTTTTTATCAGCAAAGAATAAATAAAATAAAATGAGACACTTCATGGGTGTCCCAACCCTTATACAAAACCCCAAAACCAAGTTTCCGAGCACCCTAGCAACTAATGATCCAATAAACATTGCACTACAGATCAAGATAAAATCCCAGTACAAGATATAGAAACCCAACAAACACAGTTACATCAACCCTCAGTAAAGAGGTCACACCCTCAAACAAGGACATACATCCATTCAACTAAACAAGGTCTTTGCCACCAGGCTGAAGTACCATAACCAAGTGCCAAACTCGACAAACCAATACAAGACACAACATCCAACAACTAAGCCATATCTTTGTAGCATACTGAAATGTACCAAAAACCAAGTGCTACAATCAACAACCGATCCTACGAAAAGGGTACGTAAACCAGAGATGACTTGCAAAAAGAACGTAACAGCTTCCCAATCTGGACACAACAACAACCAAAAACGCCACATATTTGTTTGCCACAGTTCAAACACCATAAAAAATCCAACACCAAACCAATAAGCATACATCAAACACACTTCCTTACCGCAGTCCAGAACATAAACCTCAGTCCAACCCTGCCAGATAGAGATGACCAAGACAACCTGCAAAGACACACAATACCTTCCAAACCTGATAAGAATACACAAGAAACACCAATTATTAATTTATCAAATACTTCATACAACATTGAGGTTCCAAGCACCAGTCTGAGTAGGAAAAATTAACCACACTTTCCTTTGTCGTGACCCAAGACCAAGTCTTCCTTTGTGTCAAAGAGAAACCCTCCACTAGGTTTACGCGCCCGTTCTAAAAAACAACCCTATTCTTATTGTTCCAAATTTCACTTACTATGCCTACCCAAATACCCCCCCCCCCAACACCTAACACTAGCATGTTTCACACCTATAGGGAATGGTTGATTCTGATTGTGAAAGCTAAAAAAGAGAGTTGGAAATAAGAAGAATCTTTTCCTATTAATGAAAAAAAAAGTGAAACAAAAAAAGAAAAAGAAATAGAAAAGAAAAAATTCATCATGAAAATCATGAAAAATTAGAAGAAAAATGAGGAAAAAGGTGATATCAAAAGAAAATGGTGATTAGATAACATATATGTTCTCTATAATTGAATTGTAGGTATGTTCTTCTTCTTTAAGATGTGCATTTTGTTATCTTAGAAAAACCAATATTTTTTGGAAGCCCAGCCTTATTACAACCCTGGAAAAGACCTCAAGATTCATGTTTATAATATGTTTGTTATTTGAAGATGAAATGAAAATCAATTGTGATTTGTTATGATTCAGTGAAAATAGAGAGATATTTTCTTCTTTTTGTTTCTATTTATTTTCAGATTTATTTTGATTTTTCTTTTGATTTTGTTTTTATTTTATTATATTTTATTTAGTTCTTTTTATATTTAGTTACGTAGTTTTATTTAGGTTTAGGTAGTTTTTATTTATTTTTTTTAATTATTTATCATTACTAGTTTTATTTTTTATTTTTAGGTTAGGTAGTATCTTTTAAGTAAGTTGGTTAGTGTTTTATAATTATAATTATAATTTTCTGTTTTATTTTGTTTTAGTTTATTTAGTTTTTATTTTATTTTTAGTATTTATTTGTTATTTTTAAGTACGTTATTTTTTATTTATTCATTTTCTTTTGTCTTGTTTTTAGTTTTTAATTTATGTAAGTTTTTATTTTGTTTATATTTTTTTCTGCATATTTTTTTTTATATTCTCTTAGTGTCATTTTATATTAATTTTACAATATTGCTGGTTTTAAGTAAGTTTTTCTCGCCAAATTTAAGTAACTTATTTTTTTTTAAGATAAAATAAACTAAACTTTAAATCAGTTTGTGTGAACACTATCTATCACTGAAGGTCATCTCTAATGCATAACCATCAAAAGATTTGTTTCCATTTCTATTGGGATGCTAAGCCCACACTAACGTTTCTCTTCTACTTAATATTAATATTTTGTTTGAAAATAGATCCAAATAGAATTAATTTGAATTTTATTAAAGATTTTTTCTAGAACTTTTGTGAGGTTTACAGAGGAATTCTAAGAGTATAAATAGTTCTTTAATAAGTTTCAACATTCAATATCATCTTATAACTAAAAAATTTATTGCAAAAATATTAAAAGAATATATATTTGATTTAAAAAATACTAAAAAATATTAAAGAGAGAAGGGAAAAAAAGTTTAGAAAAATATACTTTTACAATAAATATATGATTAATATTGAATTTTTAAAAAAGTATAAAAATTATAAAATGAAGTATTTCGGTTGCTTTAATTTAAAAATGTTTAGAATATTTAAAAAATAGTGATATCTGAAAACAAAACTAGATAAAAATTACAATGACTTTTAATATAAATAAATAAAAACACCTCTTTTATCTTATAATTTTTTTTCTGACTTAATATGTTTTTTTTCTCTTCCACGAGCTCATCATATTTACCTTTCCAAAATTTCATTTTTCTTACTTGGTGTTTTATTCACACGATGAAGGACAAAATAATCAAATTATTAGTTAAAACACAAGATCCTGTATATATAATCTCATTTTATTAAATAAAAATTTAAATATGAGAACAAATCATAATTAATTTTACTATCTCTTTTAAGATGTATTGTTTGAAAATGTAAAATATAATAATTGTTTAAGAGTATGAGTTCTTACCGAACTTAATTTATAACTAAAATTTCGTTTTACACTTATGGTATAATTTAGCTATTAATTTGTAAACACTTTTAATTTCATTAGGTAGTTTATCATCAATTTTTGCCTATTTTCACTTAATTTTTTCCAACTTTAACAAACTAATTACATCTATTTTAGGATTTTTTATATTAGAAGAAAAAATTAAAATAAAATTGAAAACATTGAAATATGATTACAAACACATATACAACACTTCTAACTATTAAGTAAACTTTAAAGGGTCTTTTTATAGATAGAAAGGATCTAGCATTATTCATTACTCAAACAAAATTCACCAAACAAACTTACAAAAAAAAGTGCTTTGTTAGTACTTAGACAAAATTACTAGTAACGTTCCTTTACATACATAGAATATTAGGCACAAATTTGCTTTCTGTCATCCTATCTACCTTCTAGCTCTCCCAAACTTGATTGCAGAGATATCATAGAATTTGGTTCAACTTGCCTCTTACTGTCTATGTTCCTTTCTGAAGTATTTGACTCAGTCAAAGAATGTCTGATGGTAAATCTTACATGACTCACATGTTTTGACTCAGAAAATTTTTGCCACAAGTGGATTGCTTTTTTAGCCACAAATCAAAATGTTGAAACTTCCTTAAAAATTATGTTGTCGTTTCTCCACACCATTAAATATGATTCCAAAACAGAATGAAAAACGAACGTCCTTCTTCTGCATCTCTCTCCTCTCTTTCCCACCATCCATCTTTCCTTTGGTAACACCAAAGCCACTTGGATTCCATAAAAATTTAAAAAAAAAATCATATTTTTTTTTCCTCAAGAGTTATCATTTGGTTGTCAATCATTTTTTCTTTTTTCCTTTTTATCATGCTATTTATCTCTTGAAGATTGGTTACGGGTACAGTGGGTTTTGATATCGATTTGGTGACTAGTCCCATTGGGTTTGGGTTCAGTGCAACTTTCATTGTCTTCATTTGCGCAAGAATAATTTGTGGAAGACTACAAGAGCATGTGGAAATACCAAGTGTATATGAAATTGAACCAAGAAGAGACATATAGTTCCTCTTATTCGTTTGTGTTCATTTTGCTAGTTAATTAACATGATTAGTGATTGGTAATGAAATAAAATATTGAACTCTTTTTAACTATAAAGTCATGACTTTCAACTGTGCTCATCTTTCTAAACTTCATTTGAGAAAATGATATATACATGAATAGATTCTTGGTTTTAAAAGGAAGTATACGTGCTAATTAATACCAAGCATCCATTTCTTTATCTTATTGAAATTTTCCATAAGATATTTCCTCTCAGAAATTCAATGACACCTGAATCACAGTAAGGACTTATTGTTGCTGTGTATCATTTTCTCAAATAAAATTTAGCAAGATAAGATAAACACAATTGAAAGTCATAATTTTGTAACTAAGAAAAGTTTAATATTTTATTTCATTACCAATCACTAATAATGATAGTTAACTACAAAATGAACTCAAGCGAAGAAAAGGAAAATTACCCATTTTATGTCTGTTCTTGATCAATTTCATATACACTTGGTACTCCACACGTTCTTGTAGTCTTCCACAAACTCTTCTTGAGCAAACAAATCAAAGACAATGAAAGTTGCTTTCAACCCAAACCCTATGGTAGTAATCACCAAATTGGTATCAAAACCCATTGTAGGTATATATATCACCCCTAACCAATCTTCAAAACCAAACCCCAAACCTGAGAAGC
This sequence comes from Phaseolus vulgaris, assembly GCF_000499845.2. Taxonomy (NCBI): domain Eukaryota; kingdom Viridiplantae; phylum Streptophyta; class Magnoliopsida; order Fabales; family Fabaceae; genus Phaseolus; species Phaseolus vulgaris. The sequence goes on along the minus strand of NC_023750.2, from coordinate 35,464,479 downwards.
GAAAACAACGAAGACAAATGAATCACAAAAACATGACACCCACTTCAAATATATATAACATGAGAGGAGAGTGCACACATGCATCATATAAATACATAACCCACAGGTTTCAAGAGATAAATGGCATGATAAATAAGGAAATTTTAACTTTTTGGTTTACATTATGTGATCCAGCATTTGAGGTAATTACCTGAAGTTAGGCTACCTAAAGTTAGGTTCATATAAGTATCAGCAATTCCACATCAGTATCATCATGTGCAGGCAGGGTCCACCCATTTCAACAAAAGAACATGGTCAGGCAGAGAAAGCAGAACAAAAATGCCTTTCTTAAGTAAACAATAAACTAAGTTCGGAAAAGGATATACATAATAAAAAGATTGATCATACTGATAACTTAGTACACCCTTCTCTCATTTTGACATAATAAACTAGAAAAAAACGAAACACTTCAATATATATATATATATATATATATATATATATATATATTATTGAAAGTTAAAATATGTCAACCTGCAGTAATTTAAACACCTACTTTATCTATCTATCACATCCTTCTTTTGGTACAGAGAAGAAGTAGTATTGGGATATAATACATTATGGGTTTGTATTGTTAATCCTTATATAATACTTTTATGACGTTAATAATTATTCTTAAATAGTTAATAACAATGTTGACGAGTGTTATAAACTCTAGTACATTTAGAACCTTGAATATAAACACAACTGCATTTTTAACTCTAAATATGGATAGTGGTAGAAAATCTAATAATTTTTTGGATGGGGTTACATGTTATAGCACCAATCACAATTAATTTCCTTTAATATTAATTTTCTCTATATATATAACGTAAAGATAAAAAGATAGATGGTAATTAGTGTGGATTTTGCGTCCCAATAATGTACATTAAATAGATGGTGGCTAATGCATTAAAAACAGAATTATAATGAAAAAGTTTACAAAATAAATTATTTTTATTTAAACTATATCGTAGGTTTAGTTGATATAGACAACATATTAAATTTAGTATGGAAAAAGGGAATTTTTTTTTATCATGATGGGTTTTTTTTTTTTTTTATCAAAATGGGGTCCGTTTAAAAAAAATTACAAATTTAGGCAAGTCGTGCCTAATTGGGACGACTTCATATGCAGAAGTTGTCCCAATTAGGCATGACTTCTGCCATGTCATACTAAAGTCGTGTCAACTTGGTACGACTTCTGCCCGTTATACTGAAGTCGTGCTAACTTGGCACGACTTCTGCCCTGTCATACTAAAGTCGTGCCAACTTGGCACGACTTCTACCACGTCATAATTTTTATTTTTTTTTAAATTTTATTGTTTATATATTGGGTATTAAGTTATGTAATGTTAAAAATTAATTTCTTTTCATCATTACGTGTTCTGTAAAATCATTACTTCTCAAGCTATTTATTTTGCAAATTCACAACAATAATTCTCTATTTATTTTCCAAATATAATAATTTTTTATTTATCTATTTATTTCCAAATTCAATAACAATTTTCTTCATTTTTTAATTAATCAAATAATCAAGTTATTGTATTACATTACCGTCAAACATGATCCATACACGATTATCCAATTTTTTGTTCCTTAAAACTAACACTCTTAGAAAATTATGTATTAAATTAAGTTTTAACATTACATTACTTACTATCCAATATATAAACAATAAAATTAAAAAAAATATATGACGTGGCAGAAGTCGTGTCAACTTGGCACGACTTCTGTATGACAAGCCAGAAGTTGTGCCAACTTGGCACGACTTTAATATGACGGGGCAGATGGCACGACTTCTGCCCTGTCATACTGAAGTCGTGCCTAATTGGAAGGATTTCTGCATATGAAGTCGTGCCGAATTGACACGACTTGCCTAAATTTGTAATTTTTTTTAAACGGACCCCATTTTGGTAAAAAATAAATAAAAATAATCTCATCATGGTCAAAAAACCAAAAAAAGACACTGTGATGAATATAAATTAAATAAATAAATTTAGTGTGGATTTAAGTACGGTTAAACCTGCACAAACACAAATACTAAGGTAATCAGTATTAGGTGTTGCCGACGTCTTCAGATTCTCTTTTGGTTTTACTTTTTGCGCTCTTTCTCAGCCTTTTCACTTTCTTCAAATTCTATCATTTTTGTTTTTCTTTCTGGGATCTCTTTCTCAACCTTCTCTCTTTCTCATTATTTACTTTTTCTTCAAATTCTCTCTTCTTAGTTTACGTATAAAGAAAAAAATAAAAGTTCCTTAAAGTAGGAGACAAAGTGGATGGAGGTGGCCCCTCCAATCTGGTTGGACTTAAGGTTTTCATGAAAATGAAAGCACAAATTTTTTAACTCATGAAAAAGGTTAAGGTGTTAAAGACAATATATGTTATAAAGTTACTGTCATACATACTGTAATAATTCCAATACAAGTAGCAAATTGGAGAGCAAATTCTAGGTGATGATGCTACTTTGAAAGCTGTTATCAATTCTTTAGGGTTTAAGGTTAGTGGAATCTCCTCTGTAAATCCAAATCGGATGAGGGATAGGAATTAAAGACATAAATTTATTTAACACGGCTCTTCATAGAAAATGGAAATGGAGATTAGGCTGTGAGAACTAAGGACTCTCGAAACAGGTTCTAGTATCTAAATATGGTTCTTGGAGAGGCTTGATACTAATTTTGTGTCAAATACAAAATCCTAGTGGTGGAGAGATATCATGAAATTATGTGGGAAAAACTCAAACAATTGGTTTGATAACTAAAGGAAGGTAGGTACAGGGAAAAAGATTAGGTTTTGGATTGATTGTTGGGTTGGAAATGATACTCTCATAAATAAATATCCCAAATTATTTTTAAAAATCAATTTTTAAAGACGGATCTATTGATCAGTAAGAGATATGGCATGAGGGTCAGTGGGTATGGCAGTTTGAGTGGAGAAGAGAGTGGTTACAATGGGAACACGAATATGTAAATGCCTTTCTGGATGAATTGAAGGCTGTTAAATTAGATGTGTGCAGAAATGATGAGTGGATTTGGCTAGGTGATATCTCCAATTCTTACATAGTTGAATCTGCCTATAAAATTCTATTGCCCGAAAATGTCTTACAATCATTCTCCTTCTCTGCTTTTAATTTTGATTTTTTCTGGTGTTTAAAACCTCTTCCCTCATCACATTTTTTTACTTGGCGTGTTCTAGTAAGAAAAATTGCAACATATGACTATTTAATGTGTAGAGGTATTTAGTCTGGAAGGAGGATGTGTGTTATGTGTGGGTCTGAGATTGAGACGGTTAACCATCTTTTCTTTTCATGTAAAGTGGCATCTAAAGTATGGTATATGCCTGATGTTTGGGTTGGTAGGACTTTTGTACATTGTGCTAATCCCATACAACATTTGAACAATTTGGGCTTTTGGATTTAAACTGTTTCGGTAATAATATCTGGAAATGTATGTGAATAGCCATTATTTAGGGAATTTGGAACCACAGAAATAGAATAATCTTCAATAATGCGGTGGTGGATCCAATTGAAATATTTACAGTGGCTCAAGTAAAGGCATGGGTAAGCTATAAAATTCCAAAATCGTGTTTCTCTTACTCTAATTGGTGTATCGACTCTAATTGGTGTATCGACGTATATGCATGCTTAAAATCATTACACTGATAACTTCTGTTAAATGTCTGTTTTGATTTTAAGGTCACATTCAGCCACTACTGTTTGGAAGATTGTTGTAGGAGTGACTTCGCAGCATAAGAATCACCATGCTTGTGAGGGATATGCTTAAACTTACTTTGTTGTTAACATGTATATATGAGGGATATGTTTAAACTTGTTTAGATATGCTTTGTAGAATATGGGTAGATGGTTTTTTTTTTTAAGTATTTCGCCTGTATTAATTGTAGAATGTGGCAAAGAGACGACTGTTGTTTTTTTAGGATTCCTAGTCTTTTTTAGAATTAGATTTTTTATATGGATTGGAGTATTCTTAATACTCTCATTTATTTATTTTTTTTATTGATGATTAAAAAAAGCAATTATTTCCTAAGGTGGATCAATGTGATGTTTTATAGCATCATCACTGAGAAGGTTCAATGTCATGTTTTATAGCATCATCACTGAGAAGAACCTGTGTTAAATTGTATATGCAGAGTCATTCCTTGGAGATTCTATCTTTTAGAATGTAATATTTCTTTTGGTACATAAAATTATATTTAGTATTTTTTAATTGCTTACATAAGAGTCAAGACAATGCTGCCAAAACCGTTTTGCCATTTAAGTTTATACTAAAACAGCAATGGTAGTCCTCAGTTTTCACTATACCACAAGAATGCATATCAGTCTCAGAACTATAGTTAAAACATTAGTTTTAGATTTAATATTTTTTTTATCCGCTTAGATTTAATGGTTGAAGCATGAAATAGTTTCAAAACATAAAATTTATATAAATGATCTTTCTGTTATATAGAGTAATTGCCACCTGGTCATAATTAATATTTTTTAAGAAATGGAATGGGTATTAGAGTTAAAATACTAGTTAAAGATTAAACTCATAATTGACTTCTAGTCGAATTAGGATAATAATAATAATAACCAATATAAACAAGGTATGTATGTATGCAAATGAACTCTGCATCTTATGTTAACTATATTACGTGAAATTTATGTGTTTTCTATCCCTCTTTTTAGATTAATTATATTAGTTTTAATTTAATATGATCCATCTATTTAATTTTTTATTAAGATCAAAATATATTTAATTTAATATTGATGGATTGTACAATAGCATTATTGATATAAATGAAAATAAATATTTGACAGCAAAGGAAGTGAAGAACAGGCTTATTGATCCTGTCCTTGCCCCCACAAAAAAAAAGAAAAAAGCATGCAGATGTTTCCAATTAATGAACAGGACTCACAATATGATTGTTATTATCCATGTAGAGGTTAGAATGAGAGCAATCATTTGAAGCCTGAGCAAGGCCTAAAATTCAAGGTTGGACAACTCAATTGAAGCCTAAACAAGGCAATAAATAAACAAGTACACATTACTATGCACAGTAACGAAACCTTAACAATAAAGCAACTTCACCGCTTCATGAATATCTTAATAATAAAACATTTCATTTTGAGGACATTTTTGTATGTAATAATCGATAGGGTTGGAAGATTTCTAGTGTAATTAAATCAATAAATTTGTAGGGCGTGTCCACCGCGCATCTAGTCTGAAAGGCTGTAAGCTTCTTCGCGTGTCCTTGGAGATACAGAAGAAACCTAAATTCACAATTTATGCACGGAAAATTATTGACGAATCTAAAACCATCAAAATAAAGTAAAATAAAACGCTCATTAATCTGAAAACTAAAGGCAATCAATCAAAACGCAAAATAGAGAGAGAGTTACAGTTTCTTAGCGAGAAAAGCGGTGGAGAGGTTGGGAGCCGAGAGTCTTAGTGAGTTAATATGTTAGCCTCTATTTCCAGTTCTGATATAGTTGCACACCCTATAGACTCTCATGCCCACCTTGCTAACTAAGAACAATAATTTCTCTCCCATCATGTCTTCTCCTTCCTCTCCCTTTTCCTCTTCTCTTTCTTCTCTCTCTGACCAACACATACCCATTCCTTCTGCTGTTCACCATTTTCAAACTCCTATCTCTCTCAAACTCACCAATGAAAACTTTCTTGTAGCCTGGCTTCTTGCTTCCATGTCCTCCCCTCTTTTAACCAAAATGGTGGGTCTAGATTCTTCTGCTGCAATCTGGGGACGTCTGCTCACTCATTTTGCATCACACACCCGTGCTATGGTCAAGAAGTTTCGTCTCTTCTTGAAAACTCCAAAGAATGATAAAACTATCACGCACTCTGACTCTAGCTGCTTAAATCATCACATAACTGTTATTCCTAAACCTGTTGTTATTCCTATATCTTCTCTCTCTGTTTCTGATTCTCCTTCATCACCCATGCTACCCATATCTTCCACTGCCAATGATCTTGCCAACACCCACTCCATGACAACTCGCTCCAAGAGCGACATCTTCAAACCCAAAACCTTCCTGACTCACACCACTTCAACCTCTCACGTCCCTACCTCCATTAACAAAGCTTTATCTTCCCCTCAATGGCTTCAAGCTATGACATATGAGTATAATGCCCTCCTCACCAATCATACTTGGTCTTTAACCTCCCTTCCTGGTGCAAAAGCTGTTGGATGTAAATGGTTATTAAAAACAAATTCAATGCCGACGGGTCCTTCCAATGTCACAAGGCACGACTGGTTACTAAGGGCTTCAGTCAAACTGTTGGGTACGATTACACTGACACCTATAGTCCTGTAGTGAAACCTGTCACCATTCACCTCGTTCTATCTCATGCTATCTCCCATCACTGGCCTATCCACCAAATCGACGTCAACAACGCCTTCTTGAACGGCGACCTCAATGAAGATGTTTACATGACCCAGCCACCAGGATTCACCTCCACCTCTCCGCATTTAGTATGCAAACTGCACAAAGCCCTTTATGGGCTAAAACAAGCTCCACGAGCATGGTTTCATAAGCTAAGTGCAACTCTTAACTCTCTTGGTTTTCATTCAACAAAAAGTGACACATCTTTGTTCGTTAATTTCCATTCCACATACACTATCTTTATTTTAATATATGTGGATGATATCATAATTACAGGGTTTTCCTGGCAGTGATTAAGCAGCTCATATCCACTCTCATTACGTGTTTCGCCCTTAAAGATCTCGATCCGCTTCAACTTTTTCTTGGCATTCACGTAACTCATCTCTCTACGGGTGGTCTACATCTATCACAAAAGCAATACATCACGGATTTGCTTCGTCGCACCAACATGGATGCTTCCAAACCTCTTCATACACCCATGCAAACCAACCTTCGCCTTCAAAAGGATGCTTCCTCTGCCATGAACGATCTATCTATGTTCCACTCTGTTGTCAGTGCCCTACAATATGTTCTTATTACTCGCCCTGAACTATCCTATGCTGTCAACAAGGTGTGACAATTCATGCATAGCCCACAAGATCACCATTGGCAAGCTGTTAATCGGATTCTTCGCTACCTAGCCGGTACTCGCACTCATGGTCTGATTCTTCTGCCCAACCCCTCTCCCACTATACGTGCCTTCAGTGATGCTGATTGGGGTAGTGATGTAGATGACCGCAAATCTACTACAGGCTATTGCGTTTACTATGGTCACAACCTCATTGCCTGGTCATCCCACAAGCAGCGTGTTGTATTGTGTAGTAGCACCGAAGCCGAATACAGAAGTATCGTTGCAGTTCTAACCGAAGTTCTTTGGTTACAGTCTCTGTTACATGAGTTACATCTACCTACTTCTCAACCTCAGCTTTTCTCTAACAATCTTGGTGTTGTCCTACTCAGTGTCAACCCGATCATGCACTCTCGCACGAAACACTTCGAGCTCGACTTACACTTTGTTCGTGACTATGTTCAACAACATAAGATTAGCTTAGTCCATCTTCCTGCTAGGTTTCAAGTAGCAGATATTCTCACCAAAGCCATATCGGGTCCTGCATTCTTGGATTTCAGATGTAAACTGATGGTTGGTTCCACCCACATCAGTTTAATGGAGGGATGTTAGTCGGTTAATATGTTAGTAAGTTAATACAGTTTTACTGTTAGCCTCTCTTTACAGTTTTGTTATAATTGCAAACCTCTCTATATATAGGCTCTCATGCCCACCTTACTAAGTAAGAACAATAATAATATCTTTCCTTTTTTCATACAGAGAGCAAGCACAACCATGTTGACCTTCGTTGTAATCAACAGAGCTGACCTTCGTTGTAATCAACAGAGCGAAAACAAAAAAGAACACCCTGCGTCCACCCTACGTTTTCCTTGTAGTGATTCTTATATGAAAAAAAATCAAATCTGACTTATTTGTTTATAAAGAACATATAAACCAATCAGTTTACACATTCAAAGCTATCAAACTTTAATCAAAATTTGAAAACTAAAAGAGAATAAGAGTAGAGGCTAATTTTCTTCAAAGAATTGAAGATCATATGGGTGTAGAACTGTAAAAGATTTGGTTCAAAAAATAAAGCAAAGTAGAAAGAAGATGAACAATTCAAGAAAAGAGAGAAATAAAGAATTGGAAAAGCCAGAATTCCATTGACTGAAAAGTTGAAAAATGTAAAACTAAACTACTCATACCTAAAGCTATTCTATCTTATTCACATGTTCAAGTACACTCTATTTATAAAGTTCTGAAACTATGAAAATTGTGGGCCTAAACAACTGCACAAAATTGGGTCCACCTAACTGCAATTAGTGAATTTACAAAAATACTCTTATAAACAGATCTAAAAATTATTTCTCTGTTGCAATTTTTCGTGATTTATTTTAAATAATCCCCATATCCAAAATTCATTTTCTAATATTTTAATTGAAGCTCAGTGAGTGAGGATTCCACTGCAAAAGAAAAAAAAAAAGACATCTCAATCAGACATCTACACACAAAATATAATTCGAACAATCAACTGAACTTGGTGAAAGAAAATACAAATTTCTAGCTGAGAGTGAGAATGTAGTCTTTATTATGTTTTTGTAAATGTCCTAATTTCTTGTCGAAAATAAAAATCTAATCCAGAAATAGAAAATAAGAAAAAAAAAAAACCTTCAAAAAAATATAATTAATCTAAAAAAATATTGAAAAATTGAGAATTATCAATCCGCTTACTAGAAAAAATCTTAAAGTTTTGATACCAGTGTTAAGAATAAAATTTATATTTGTGATATGCACCTAGTTTCATAATGATTTGAACCTTTCCCTATCAAGAGGCCATTAAGTTATACATTAGTCACATTGATGGTCAAACTATGAAAAAAAAAAAAAATTATATTACATGATAGATTAATACCTTTTGTTAATCACTTATAAAATTACAATAATTATTTATAATGTCATCAATATCAACCAAAAGTAATTTCGAAAATCATTTCCTAAATTTTTGGTTTCTATTTGTATTACAATAAATGTTAGCGGGAAATATTGGTTATTAGGATCTTTAGCCACAATAAGTAACAGTGGTTCACAAAAGTTGTTTTTCAAGTGACTTATTAATGCATAATAACCTCTTATGATACAAAGTTGACAATAAATATTTCCTAGTTGCATCACCATTAATAATAACTTTAGACATGTTTTTTATATCTCTATGTATACACATACTAATGTCAACCTCGTATTTGAATTTGTCCATGTCCATTATTTCGATTAACTTCACTTAATTTCTTACCTTCATTTTATGAATACCAAATTTGACCATCCATGTGCATTGTTTTGAAATACTTAAGCACATGAATGTTTAACTTTGTTGGTTTAATGTATAAGTTGAAACATACCAACCCTAATAAGTACATTAAAGAGCTACAACCTTATTTCTTGTATTTCACCCTAACCCTTCTTCAATCAAGCTTAAGCTTAATAACTATGCAATTTAAAAATGCGTGTGAAGGGAGAATGAAATGCATACCCAACCCCAACCTGCAAAATAGCTAGAAAATTCTCAGGCATATATCACAATGTTTGCTACCATAGGGTTCAATAATCTAACATAAATAAGAAGCAACAATGTAAACCAACATAGATACAACAAAAGAGGAAATGTAAACATACAAAAATCACAATCATTTTACACATTCAACTAATTAGGCCTAACTCTCTAAAAATATCCCTAGTGGAGCCACTATCTATCGCAACCAGGCTCACGACGGTGGACGTCATACCAAAATAAAATTTTAAAAATACAGATAAGGGAGTCGTCACCATAGTTTATTGTGGAAAATTACGAAAAAATAAAAAAGATTGTCTACAAACCGAATTTGGGATTCGTACGTCGATTATGCGTAGTGAAGGTATTAACAACCCTACAACGCTCGTCCGAATAGCATATATTTAATTAAATATGTGAAACGAGTGTGATTTTTCATAATGATTACTTTTCCCCGAAAATAGAAATAATAAAATATTTAAAAATAAAAATATTTTTGATTAGTTGCTGCAGTGACTAAATTAGAGACTATTTTACGGATTAAATAAATTTTTGGTTTCTAAATCAGTTTCTATTATTGTTAATTGGTTTCTAAATTGGTATCTAATTAGCAACCAAGATTTTTGCTACCAAATTTAGAATCTAAATAATTGGTAGTTAAAACCTTAGTAGCTAATTAGATACCAATTTAGAAACTATTTAACAATAATATAAACTAATTTAAAAACTATTTTTTATTTTAGTTTAAAAATGATATCTAATTTATTTATTATTGTAACTAATTATTTTGGTTTTTAAAAATTAGATTTTATTTGATAATTTTCTCGTCTTACGTACACTACCATTCCTAACTGAAAATTAAGGTTTAGATAGTTCTAAGGGTTAAATTATTTGAGAATGTTTGAGCTAGTGGGCTCTTGAAAAAAAAAATGAAACTAAACTTTTTTAAAAGTGAACCTAAAAATGGTAGACCTTTCTCTATGTATTTTTTTCGTAATAGAAAATGAGAGATCACGTAGTTTTGGGTCTTTAAACTAATTTGAAAGAAGTTTGATATTTTGTTTTTTAATTTCGAAGATTGTATACTTTTTTTAGAAAAGAAAAGTTGGTGGGTGTATAAAACAAGGATGGTAGATAGCAAAAAGTATTGGGCCATCTAAATGGACTCAGGCTTCAAAAGAAAAATGGTAGTGCACATCTAAATTGATTTTTGTGTTGTTTTTTCCTATTTTATGTATTGTTTTTATTGGGTGAGGTTTTGTGTAAATTTTTGGTTGGATGAGCTTGTATTTTTGGGTGATGAAAGTTTTTTGTTTTTGGGTGATTAGTTGTGATTGCTTAGTCCATAATACCGTCACAAAACTTAGTTCCTACCTCCAAAAGCCAACCAAAACTTCAAAACGGTAACCACAGCTCCACCTTTGCTCCTTGAAGCTTAAAGCACCCTCCACCAACATCAATAATCAACCAAAAAAAACAAGGGTAGCCATGGAAGTCATCGACAATGCCTTTTCAAATAAAAGTGGCAAGGCTAATTTTGGTATTTTAAAAAAATGTAGGGGTGCTGGAAGAAAGACCCACAACCACGCACTTCGACATTTTAGTTGGGTTGATTCTTGATTGTGCAATCAATATGATGTTAAAAGTTTGACTATTTCTTCTTGCACTTCCATAACTTCTCTTGGCACCCTTTAGGTTAGGTAAAAATATCATTTTTTTTCTTAAAAAAATACATTCTGGATTCTACAATTCAAAAATGTATTATTTTCTATTTACACCTCCTGAATTTACTATTTGATTATTTTTTCATTAAAAAAATACATTTTGAATACAGAATTCGGAAGGTATTCCTGAATCTAGAAATTCCTTCCAAATTTTGTAATCCATAAATATCTTTTGGAAATTTTGTAATCCAAAAATACATTCTGGATTCCATAATTTGTAATATATATTTTTAAAGAAATTCATTCTTGATTATAGAATTAAAAGAAATTTCTAATTCAAAAATACTTTTCAAATTTTATAATCCAAAATTTTATGGATCACTCATTTAAAAATAAAAATCATCAATGAAATCAAGAGTATTTTGGATATTTTAAAAATAATGAAGATGACACAAAATGCTATGAAGGTGATATTGACTAGGAAAGCTTCGGGGATTGTATTCACGAGTGAAAAAAATATCCTTTTTACTATGCAAAACAGTAGGTGGAAAATATTTTATGAAAAATAACATTTTTATCCATGCAAAAGAATATGTGAGAAACAATATTAGTAAATAGACTTTTTTTTAAGTAAAAAACTATCTCTAAAATATATTAAAAGTAATTAAAGAAATTGTTTCTAATTATATTTTAATGAGAGATTAACAATTGTCTTTAAATAAATAAATATCTTTTATAATTGTTAAAAATATAATATCTAATTATGGGATGGTATTATTAAAAATAAGTTATTATCTTATCCATTTTAATAATTAATGAATTTGTTAGGAGACTTAAATGTCTAATATATTTATCAATCACCAATAAATAAATAATATTAGTTAAGGTTAGGATAGAAGATAATCATAAACCTAAACGAAAATAAGGTTATAAAAAATCTATATAATAAATCCATCTATACCAATAAGACTCGTCTAACTTTAAATTGGATTAAAGAGTCATTTCTTTACAAGAGTTTCAGAGACAACGATAAAGGTAGAAACTAAGATCTCTCAAAAGTCATCACCAACTACATGTCAGTATTAGATAAATGGTAATTGTCCAAATGATGAAGAATGTCCAAATTTACATTGGTGGGTTGACACCAACAACAACTATAACACTGACGAGTACGTTACTCTTAATTTTTTGTAGCCTTTTGTATTAACATGCTAATACATATTGATTATATACAAATTTCTTAAAAAATCATTAGTCAAACATTATTTTATTTAATTCTAACAAAGTATGTTCCTTCTTAGTTTAAGAAAAGAGACTAACATTGTTATTGTTGTTTAACATAAATCATGTCTCATTTCTTTAGATTCTTTTGTCATGTCTGATTTATGTAGATTCTTTTGTAATTGTTTTTCAATATAAAAGTTCTTTTATATTATTTTCATATTATTATTAATTTTTAGTGAGATATTAAAAGTTTATCGTGCAATCCATTTTTTATATTTTTATATCTTATAATTTATTCATCAACAAATAAACAAACTTTTGTAGGACAATCCAAATTTCACAAGATTAGTTTATTGGATACTACCTCCCAAATGATTTGTTAAGATTAACTGTGATGGAGCTTTCACTCTTGATGGAAGAAAGGCTAGTGCAGGAGGTGTTGTTAGAGATTGTGAATGATTTCTTTTTGGCTTCTCTACTGCCTTAAGAGTTGGGTCAACAGAGGCTGAATTATTCCCAATCAAAATTGGAATGGAACTAGCCATATTAATGGGGTATAAAATTTTGATTGTTGAAAGTGATTCTCAAACAGTTGTCCAACTTATCAACTGGGACTCATCAAACAAACTCATTCTTTCTACACTGTTGTGTCTTCTATAATTCAGATGGTGCTAAAGTTGATTACATTTGTTGGAACCATGTGTTTAGAGAGACTAATTCTGTAGGATGACCTTGCAAAATATGAATTATTCTTATCTTTGAACTCACCTATTACTTTTTTTGAGTTTGCTTTCGATATTCTCATTTTTAATTTATGTGTTGATCAAAGTGGAAATATGTACTCTCGCTAAATTATTCATGTATAAAAAAAATATCTTGTAATCTTCTTTATTCTTATTGTTTTATTTATTTTAGAAGACAATATTAGTAAAAAAAAATATATTTTACATTGATTAGTTTAATAAGCATGTTTTACATATTAGTTGTCTAAACAATTAATGTAAAATGTAATACACAATTTGATATAACTTTTTAATTATATATTTCAGAATGTTTCCAAATAAATTAAATATACTTATATTTATTACAAATTGTGTATTTTTACAATTTTAATTATATATTTCAGAATTAATATCAAATTGTGTATTTCGCAATTATACAAGATGTGGGGATGCTAAGAATGATACCTTAAAAATAAAATCTGGCCAGAAAATTTAGGTCTTAAATATGTTTAATTTATTGTTTGAAGAAAGAAATATTGATAAGTCTGGATATGAAAAAAAAATACTAAAAGACCATCACAGATTATGTAAGATTATTTTATTAATGACACCTTACATGTTCAAAGATCTTAAAAGTAGGAACAACTTCTTGTTAGAAAAAGAAAACAAAAATTATAAATATGCTTCTATCATCAAATATCTATTAACACATTGAAAGTTTAACAGAAATTAAATGTAAATATTAGATTAAATAATCATTATTCATATAGACAAATTTTCTGTTCCTTTAGCTATTCATCACCTCCTTTATACATTTCTTTCATACAAAATGACTTTTTTTTATATTAATTTTTCATTATTGCTATTTTTAAGTAAGTTTTTCTCGCCAAATGTAGTTTGTATGATAATGAGTGAGTGATAATAATAAGTAAAAGAAAAATAATTAATAATTTTATTTTTTTATGTAATATTGTTTACATTATATAAAAATTAAGTTATAAGTAAAATTAATAACAAAATGAGTATATTATACTTATATTTTATATTTGTAATGAATACTTTACACATGTTCTATTTGTGAGGTTTTATAGAGGAATTCTATGAGTATAAATTGTTCTTTAATTTTAAATTTTTTAGAAGATTTAAAAAAATATTGATATCTGAAAACAAAACTAAATAAAAATTACAATGACTTTTAATATAAATAAGGATAGTTAAATATAAAATAAAAATTCCTGTTTTATCTTATAAAAAGTTTTTCTGACTTAATATGTTTTTTTTTCTCTTCCACGAGCTCATCATATATACACCTACACTGCACACACTTTTTCTATTATTTATTTATTCAATCTTTAGATTAATTTATTTCACTACCTTGTACCATTTTTTAATGCTACTTCATAAGTTGTTTTGCTCTCATTTTTATCTCTCTGCTATAGATAGAAAGGATTCAGAATTATTCAGTACTCAAACAAAATTCACCAAACAAACTTATAAAAAAAAGTGTGTTGTTAGTATCTAGAGAGAATTACTAGCAATGTTCCTTTACATACACAGAATATTAGGCACAAATTTGCTTTCTATCATCCTATCTACCTTCTAGTTCTCCCAAACTTTGCAGAGATATCATAGAATTTGGTTCAATTTGTCTGTCACTGTCTATGTTCCTTTCTGAAGTATTGGACTCAGCCAGAGACTGTCTAATGGTAAATGTTACATGACTCACATGTTTTGAATCAGAAGAATTTTGCAGTGACAAACGACACATTGGACAAGTGGATTGTTTTCTCAGCCACATATCAATGCAAGAAAGGTGAAAAGTGTGGCCACATTTTGGTATGATGCGCAGTAGTTCTTTTTCTTTGTACTCTGCCAAACATATCACACACCTGCACAACCAAATTCACTGATTTATCAACATTTTGATTCCCATTAGAAAATATCTGCTTCAAAATAAAGGATAAAATACAGCAAGACTTAAGAACATTGATTATAAACTAGACTTAACTGTGTGCTTCCCGTTGAAACGAAGGCTTCATGGTTGAAACTCAAAGTGGGGATTGCAGCAACAAAAGCAGGTGCAGGGTCATTACCATGAAATTCTGGCTGTCAAGTAAACAGTGCAGAAGTTAAAATCTGAAGCACCCAACATGAACAGAACACATGCAAACCAAAAGTTCTTAGCTTTAAAAGGAAGTATAAATGCTAATTAATACCAAGCATCCATTTCTTTATCTGATTGAAATTTTTCATCACATATTTCCTCTACAAAATTGAATGACACCTGAATCACAGTAAGGACTTGTTATGCTGCTATATATCATTTTCTCAAATGAAGTTTAGAAAGATAAGCACAATTGAAAGCCATAACTTTGTAACTAATAAGAGTTCAATATTTTGTTTCATTCTCAATCACTAATCATGTTATAGTTAACTAGCAAAATGAACTCAAAGGAAGAAGAGAGAAATTACCCGTTCTATGTCTGTTCTTGGTTCAATTTCATATAAACTTGGTACTCCCACACGCTCTTGTAGTCTTCCACAAATTATTCTTGAGCAAACGAAGACAATGAAACTTGCACTCAACCCAAACCCAATGATAGTAGTCACCAAATTGGTATCAAAACCCATTGTACGTATATCCACCCCCCAACCAATCTTCAAAACCAAGCCACAAACCCCAGAAGCTAAAACAAAGAACAGAACAAGAATCACCAAAACATGGCACCCACTTCAAATATATAACATTAGAGCAGAGTGCACACAGGTTTCACATAACCCACAGGTTTCAAGAGATAAATAGCATGATAAATAAGGAAAACAGAAAAAATGATTGACACCCAAATGAGAACTCTTGAGAAAAATAAAGTAAAAATATGATTTTTTAAAATTTTTTATGGAATCCAAGTGGCTTTGGTGTGAGCCAAAGAGAAAGAGAAGATGGATGGTGGGGAAGAGACGGGAGAGATGTGGAAGAAGGACGTTCGTTTTTCATTGTGTTGTTTATTGGAATCATATTCTTGGTGGGGTACACGCCATGATTTGACCGTCTAACGACAAATCGAAGGGTTGAGGCGTAGAAGATGGTGGATGTCGAAATTCTTATGGTTTTTGGCAGCAATTGATCTCAATGGTGTGGAGAAAGGACAACATAGTTTTTAAGGTTGAGATTCTGACAACTCTGTATTTGCCTTGTCTCTTTCTTTTTCTTTGTGTGTCTCAAGACTTTAGGATAATTTAACTTTCAGGAATTTCACTGTTGCTAATTTCTTCAAGTTCACCTCTGAAAGTTTCAGTAGAAATACTAATAATAATATAATGATGTTGAGAAAGTATTTCAGTGTTTCTGCAAGTCAATTGGTTACAGATGTTGAGGTTTCTTTCTGTTGGAAAAGTTATTCTTATCTTCACATTTTTATATTTTCTTAATTTGATAGTTTTAATAATTAGATTAAGATATAAAGTTAAAGAATAACTAACACTCAATGTCTTTTCATTATTTGAAAGTTAAAAAAAAAATATCCTTCTTTTGTCAAAGCATAAATTAAAGAATCATATTGTTACTTTTAAAATAATGGTGATTTTTTTTTTATGTAGTGTCTAAAGTATTTTTACTTATTTTAAGTGTTATTTTGTTGGTAAAATTAATCAAGAGGTAGCTTATGCATGTGTTAGATGAGATCAAATTAGTGAAAATTAGTGATGGTGAGATAATATATTTAGTCTATTAATTTATTTAACTCATTTCGTATAAGGTTTATTAGGTTATCTAACTTGTTTAGTCTAGATTACAAGAGAAATGGGACAATTCATTATATCATTTCTATTTTTATTTAATATTATATGTATATAATATTAATATTTTTTTTATAAAATTAAAATTTAATAAATTTAATTTTCATTATTACTTAAAATATGTAAATATATAATAAATTTTTTAAATAGTAAACTCTTCTAATTTCAATTGAAATCATAGAATATTATAATTTCAATTAATGGTCGTAATATTTAGTAACTTAATATATTAAAAATAGTTTTCCATTCATTTTACAAGAAACATTATCTAATTAACTAGTTAAAATATATAAAATATTGACTTGATTAAGCATGATGATTTGAGAAAAATATATATATTAGAAAATATTTTTTTAAAATGCTCAATATTTATACTCAAAATTTTTTAGTTAAATATTATTTATTGAATAAAATGTTTGCAAAGTTTTAAATTTAATTTTATATATATAACAAATGCATATCTAATTAGATATTAATTAGTTAATTTTAATTATTATAGACAAAAAAAAAATAAAATGTATTCTACAAAGTCCATAAATTTAATTGGCTTAAATGATCGTTAAAAAATATTTAAAATTTATTCCATCAATGAGAATAAATTATGTTATCAATGACTTAATTATATTTTTAATCATGAATTAAAAGTGTAAAACAAAATTGTTCTTAACGCATACAATTGGTTGTACTCTTATAAAGTGTATAAATTTTTTTTAAAAGAACAAGGAGGTAGTATTATGAATCTCATATATTATTTTATCGCCTCAATTAAATTATGATCAAAGCTTTTTAAGAAGTTGTGCTAAGATGATTTAATAAAATAATATTAGTATATTGTGTCATTATGTTTAGATCATGCATAGAAATTAAACACTCCATTTTTAAGAACATTCCTATTTGATATGGTTTTCTTTTCAGAATCAGGATCTAAATGGTGTTTCAGTTAAAAGTTTAACATTCCATGTGTATATAACTAGCTAACTTCACTTTACTCCCTCTGCAATTTTCATATCTAAAGTCGTTAGGAACAAGATAAGCGTGTGCATCACCATAATCAACATTATTTTAGAAAATATTGTGTTGAATTGACTCAAATAGAATTCATTCCTTATCAATTTAAGGACTTAAAAGGTATTATAGATAAAAAAAACTTAGGTTTTTCGAATAAGATAATGTATTTCACACTTAAAAAAAGACAACAATCAAAGGAAGAGTTTCACACACAATTGGAGTTATACCAAACCATAATTAGATCTTTCTCTTGTCATAATAATTTTGTTTCTCAAAGGAGATTATTCAAAAAAAAAAGTAATGTCTAGAAAAACAAAGAATTACCTAAGAAGTTGGAGAAAAGATCTTTTTAAAGGTTTCACTAAGAAGTTGTACATTTAGTTTGCATATTTGATTCACCAATTTAGCTAATTATATGAAGTTAGACTCATATGATTGATATAAACACTTTCATATTTATTTTCATGTAATCAATCAAAACCATAAAGTTGAGGAAAATACCCATTTTGAGAAGGTTTCACCAATAAGTTCAACATTTTTGTTTGCATATCTTATATTGGAGTTAATTTAACTAATTACCTGAAGTTAGCCTCATATGATTATCAGCAAATGTAAACACTTTCATATTTTTTTTCATGTAATCAATCAAAAACATAAAGTTGGGGAAAAAACAACATTTTAATTTGCATATTTGATCCACTATTTGAGTGGATTTAGCTAATTACCTAAAGTTAGCCTCATATGATTATCAACAAATATAAACACTTTCATATTCATTTTGATGTAATCAATCTAAATCATAAAGTTGGAAAAAATACCCATTTTGAGGGTTTCACCAACATGAACATTTTGATTTACATATCTAATCTACCATTTAAACTAATTTACTCATTACCAGAACTTAGCCATCAACTAATATAAACACTTAGATATTTGTGGTAAAATATAAGTAAATTTTTGTCAAAATCAATTTAGTCAATAATGAGAATGTTAACATGTTATGGACAGGCCAACCAGATAAGAAAATCCATAACTTTTCCATATCAAAAACATCCACTCTCAGCATGTTAATTAGGTTTCTTGGTTGATTATTACTTTAAATATTTTTTATTTTTCATATTAGACAGTGGTTTATTTTTCATATGAGTTTAATAATTCTTATTTTTAACATGTAAGTTGAATCCAACCCTAACCAACATACCCTAAAGAACTTGCATTACCACATTCTCCATCAACATCACTTGCAAGAAAAGAAAAGAACACAAACCCAGAAGATTCAGAGTCACAAAAGCAGAACTCACTCATGGTCAACAGCAGTGGCAACAGGAACACGAATGTCCTTATATACACAAACATAAGGCTCATCAGCCCCACAGTACTTCCCACACCACTTCCCATCGCTGATCCCACTAGCATTCCAAATCGAAGCGTACAAAAACATAGCTTTCTCAGGGAACCCTTCTCCCTCCTTCCTCTCCTCCCTCCTAACCACCTCTCCATCCACGCGCCACTCGATCGTCTGCCTCCCCCACGCGATTGCGTACTCGTGGAACCCCTCGGAGGCGTCGAACCCCAGATGGTGGATCCTTTCGTTGTTCCCCGCGCCCCCAGAGAAGAAGTTTGTTTGTACGAGGGTCCTGTCGCGGCCCAGAAACTCGAAGTCGATCTCGTCCTGGGACTTGTCGCCCTCCTGGGAGGAGAGGTAGAGGTTGAAATTGAGACCGTTGGTGTCGCCCTCGGGGCACTTGATGAGGGCGGAGAAGAAGCCCGAGTGGAAGCGGGTGGGCGTGCGCCACCGCGCGCCGCCGCGGATGTCGTAGGTGAGGGTGATGGTGTCGGAGATGGCACAGTGGGAACAGGCCTCGGGAGTGTAGTCGATGGCGATTTGCTTCAATTGTTGGGTGGCGTGAGAGAGCGGAAGTGCATCCGCCATTGTTGGAGTGTGTGTGGTGTTACAGGATGAAATGGAAATGTATGCAGAGAGTGAGTAGGCATTGGGCCTCTGGCGGGCCGGGCTTTCGGCCCGTAGCGCGTCCATTTTATAAAAATTAGTAATAAACATATTAAGGCAATTGCTTCCTGCACCCGATCAATTGTGACTGGCACCTGACAAACTTTTTAAAATCCCATTATGCCCTTGTCTTGCGCAGAACAACAACAACACTACGGAAAAAATTATCCACAAGTCAAATGTCTCTTGCGGATAAAAATATCCGGAGGCCATTCTTCCACTGCGGATAAAAATATCTGGAGGCCATTCTTCCACAACTGCGGATAAAAAAATCTGGAAGTCAAGTGCCCAACTTTGGATAAAAATATCCGGAACCCAGTCCTGAACTGCGGATAAAAATATCCGAAATGCAATAGTAAACTACGGATAAAAACGTGCGGAACTCAATAATGAATTACGGATAAAAATATTCGGTAGGCATGACATAGTACCTTTCTCTGACGATGGTTTCTTCTCCGACTTCAGAAGATGACGGTGACGATTGCTGCTCTGCCTGCGATGATGAAGCTCACTGATAGTGAAGGAAACCAAGGGAGACGACGGTGGCTGAGGATGGTTGCGGCTGCTTCAAGCACAAATGAACAAGAAGAAGAATAGGGTTGGGTGCATGAGACTGGGTGCCTATCACATTTTAAGATTCATTAAGGGTAAATTGAACTTTTTCTATGATTCATTAAGGGTAGATTTTCTATGTGTGATTGGGTGCTAGTTAAAAATGATATGGTGCATGGAGAATCTGCCACGTATTAAAAGTTTAGATGTAAAATTTTATGTTGCTTATTGTTTTGGTAGGACATTTTTTTTGACGAAATCAAACAATTATATAATCCCAATTAATGATATATTCAATTAAAAAAAAATGCATGCACTCAACAACAAATTTATGAGAAATTTAAAACATAATTATATCATATTTTTTATTATTATTTTATTATAACAAGTAAGCAGCAATCAACACAACAATTACTTGAGTACATTTGACAAGAAAATCAAATATTATATACTCAGTTAAAAAATATAACAATTTTAAACATTCAATAAATAAAAGTTTTTAAGAAAAATTCAATTAAAAATTCTTAAATTTATTAGAACTTAAAAATTAATGAAACCTTATATTATCATTATGTAAGAAAATAATTTTTAATATAGAATAAATAATTTATGCAACTGCTGGCGAATTAGTGCTAAAAAATAAAATATGAATGTTTCCATTAAAAAATCATAGATGATTTGAATTTAACTATCGAACAAAGATAATGTATGTTACTTCTAACACGCAACACCTTAATTTATCAATCTTATCCTAATTTACCAATCATATTATAACTCAAATCCTTTGAGTTTAATAAAGAAATTTGAAATATATTTTAAACAAAAATGTGAAGTTATAATATAACACAAATTATGACTCCCTCAACCCTAAATCCTAAACTCCCTCCACTTACAAAAATGTGAAGCATACGATTGCATTATAAATAGTAATCGAGACAGTAACTACGTTAACTCGTTCTTTAATCAACTTTGGATGGCTAGAGCCTACCCGAACGTGCTAACTGTAGTTTGGAGGATCTTACTAAATAGATTACCAACAAGAGAGAATTTATCAAGGAGGGGTGTTTTGCCAAACACGCTAGTGTGTGCACTATGTCAGGATGGGGTAGAATCAACCCAACACATGTTTTTGGAATGTAGGTATGCACATATGGTATGGAACAACTGCTATAGGTGGATAGGAATTATATTCGTTCAACATAATAACCTTAGGAAAATTTTTGAGAGCTTTTATCTAGATCACATCAACTCTAAACAAAATCTTGTGAAGAAAGGTGTACGGGCGGCCATAGTTTGTGGAGTATTTGGGAACAAAGAAACATAATAGTATTTAAGCAGGGTAAAGTCCATGTCGAGGAAATCTTTCATTTAGCACAACTCAAATCTTGGTTATGACTAAAGTACAGGATGAAGTGACAATGTAATACACTACTGATGGGTGGG
Source organism: Phaseolus vulgaris (assembly GCF_000499845.2). Classification (NCBI taxonomy): domain Eukaryota; kingdom Viridiplantae; phylum Streptophyta; class Magnoliopsida; order Fabales; family Fabaceae; genus Phaseolus; species Phaseolus vulgaris. The sequence continues at coordinate 35,442,511 of NC_023750.2, read as the reverse complement.
GATGGGGGGTAGACTATGGGGATTGGGTCAACTAAGAATGAATACAAGGGTCTAAAAAATGTGGTTGTGTGAACTGCTTGTAGTCTGAGTAATATGACTCTGTCTTAGCTAAATGCTAGGAAATGTTATTCATATATGCAGGATGTGAAGGAGCGGAAGGATGGGACTGTGAAGTACAATGGAAGAAGAAAATAACCAATACAAAGTTGGGCTATCAGGTTGGGTACAGAGGAAGGATCTAGAATGTGGTGGGTCGGTCCATCCTTTCTTCCGTCAGTTTCTTAACAATCTGCCAAGGCTCTGCATTATCCAAAAAAGCCGCATAACTCATAGCAGCAACAATAGTGAGTAGCAGCAAGAAGGCTAGCATGACTAATGAAAGAGGAGATAGTGTGGTGTAGTCAAGTCAAGGCCACCAAACTGCATAACTACCATTAAAGAACAACAAGAAAATCATGAATTAAATGAGAAGAATCCAGATGTATAATACAATATTACTTGTTATTGTTGTTTCATGCTCTGGGTTATGTCAAGGTCACAGAGGGTGAGGAGGGAACCATGTATATGTTTTACCTGTGAAGATGTTGTTACACATGCAGGGAATTTAACTTCATGGGTAAATGTTAGCTAAATGGGAGTTGTATATAAGGGTTGAGACATCCATGAAGTATCCCTTTTTCAATTCAATTTATTATTTGCTGATAAAAAAAATGACTTCCTCCACTTTATATGTAGAAGCTAAAACGTTTGCCTTCACAAATCGCATTAAAATTAAAATGATGTTATTATATGCAACTATTATATAACAAAGTTGAATTACAATTACAATAACAATTGTTTCATAAAAGTACTAAATTTTCATATTTATATTTTTAATCATTAATGTTATGAAATAAAAATCATATTAAAAATATGTTATTTCACATAATTTAAATTTATATTAATTTTTAACTACTTTTTATATATGTTTTAATTATATAGTTTCACCTTTCAAAAAATAAAAATATTTTTCTTATTTAATAAAATGGTAACAGTATAATGTCTTTGTGCAAAGTAACTATATAATTTCTTCATTAAAAAATAACTATTATATATGGTAATTTTTAAATTATTCTTATAGAAATATATTTTTTTAAATTACATTATTTTAATATTGTAAAAATGTGAATATAAATACTCGTATTTTAAAAGAAATAATATTCTACCATGCCACCCTTTTATATATATATATATATATATGTATGTATGCATCTAGATTCTTATATTGAATAAAAATTACAGTTTATAAAAAAAACATCTAAGATTGAAATGTTTTGGACTATAGCACTTGAAGATGGGTATCTTTTTGGTTTAATGACATTTGAAGATGTGTACTTTTATCGTTTAATGAAGTTTCGTTAAAGCACTAAAAGGTGAATTAGACTTGACATAGTCATGAGAAAAAGGATGAGAAAGCATTATTGGAGAAGACTCATATTCCGATGGTTCTAAAGTCTTGAAGGAGAAAATTACAACGGGATCGTTGATAAAGCTCAGTTGTACATGACACAATCTTCGATAAATTTCGTATTTCTAAAGAAAGTGTTGTACTCATATAATGGTGAAAAGGTAATCAACGAACAATTGGTGAATTCAATAAGTTGATTCAAGATATGGAGAACATTGACATTCAAATTGATAATGAGGATCTAATGTCATTGTTGTTGTGTTTGTTGCTTAAGATGCATGATCATTATAAGGAAACTTGTTGTGTGGAAGAGAGACTTTTTTCTTGAGGAGGTTTAAGAAGCTTTTAGCTCGATAAAATTAAATGAAAAGTTTGAAGTTAAGGTGTCTAGTGGTGGAGAAGACCTTGTAACAAAGAAATAACATCTATTAGTGATAATAGAGGAAGTCAAAGTCAAAGTCTTGCAATGGTGGAGATGCATCGAATATAAGATGTTTCCATTGCATGAAAGAAGGTCACACTAAAAGGTTTTGTCATAAATAACAGAAGAAGGCTAACAACCTTGAAAAATTATGTGGATCTAGTAGACTGTCTAGTATAGATAAGTCATTTATGTCTAGTGAAGCAACTTTGGTGGAAGACGATTATAAATCACCAGAGGTCCTTAAGGAACAAAAACATAAATTGTGATATTGTTGAATTTACTAAGAGTTGAAATGAGTGTCTAATCTAGTCATAATATTTACTTTTTCGGACTGAGTGCGAAACCATTGTAATCCTTCACCTTGTCAAACTACACCCATGTGAGATTTCTTTGTGCTCTCTTTAAGAGTGTTTATTGTTTTTCTTTCGAGTGTTTTTAATTTAGGGGGAGGTTAAAAAGGTGTAACCTAGAGAGGTGTGAATACTTGTTGTAACTTGGAGAGGCGAAAATACTTATTTTAACTAGTTGGTTAGTAAAAGCTCTTAAGCAATTGCTTAAGGGGCTAGACATAGTCAAGGATGGGTGAACCAGGATAAACCCTTATGTTAAACTCTCAATTACTTTTAGTTTTGCTTATGTTTTAGTTTGTACTAATAGACAGTCTGTTAGATGGTCCTATAAAAACACTTCTACTAGACAATCTATTAGACGATACCCGATATGATCTTGTAGACAGTCTATTTATCCGTTGCAAAAAGAGTTTAAAGCTCCATTCATCCCCCTTATGGAGTCAAATGTACCTACATTAATGTTGTTAGCATTTTCATGTCAAATCATGGGCAAAATCTTAAATGGATCATCTAATATTAGAAGGGTCACTTAGTATAATGTTAGTTTACAGTGGAGGTAGACGATATGTAAGTGACACTCCAATGGAAAGATTTGTTAATTCAAACTATGTTGGGTGTTTGGACACAAATCTTTCCAAGATGTGTATTCATTGCATATGGGACTACTATCAACTATAAAGTTAGTCTACATAAGGTAATGACCTTGTCCACCACTTAAGCAAAGTACATTGTCATGATTAAAGTAGTGAATGAAGTGTTGTAACAATTAATTAGTGACAACAATAAATTGATTATTTTGAAGTTTTTGTCCATGTTGCACGCATGAATACAATAATGATCATTGTGACACTTGTAAGATGTAGAGGATGTGACATTTTTCAGTTGGATGTCCAATTTTTTTTCCTTCACAGAGAATTAAGTGAAAACATGTACATTAAGCAACGAGAACGATATGTAAAGAAAATGAAAGAATACAAGGTATACAAATTGTTGTAAAACAGAACCTAATATAGCAAAATAAAAACAAAAAACAGAGTGTGTGAAACGGAAATCAGATTGTGCGTGGAAAACCCTAGATTTTCGATTCCGTTAGAAGAGATCTCGGAAGTGTAGTAGAGACTGGAACTTATCGAGATTTTCGCACTCATTGCCCTCTCCACCCTAGATCATGGCCGCATGACCGGGAAAACACTGCCTTGCCCTTCGAAAGTTGAATAATGATGCTCCTCTTCCGCGCTCGCGTGCCTGGTCCTTCGGGATTTTAGAACGTTGCCACCGCAGTTGCGATGTTGGACGGAAGCACGTGGGTCTGGAAGTTGCAACGGACTCTTGGATCCTCTCCTTATATAAAGAGAGCTCCACCCCCTTCAGAAAACACATCAAAATCACTCACCTCTTCATCTTCTTCAAACCCTCCGTTCACCATCTTCTTCCTTCTCCATTTTCCCTTTTCAATTTCTCTCTCCTCATTATTTTATTATTATAATATTTCTGAGTTCTATTTGGGTATTACTCTTTTAAAGAGAAACTTGCTAGTTCTGATCCTCGAAAATTACCGGGAAGTTCTTGTTGTATCCTCGGGGACTTGCGCAATACACCGCGGATAAGTCCTTACGGACAGTGATCAGTCATGCCTTGAGAAATCTTTTTGTTCGTTTTAAAGCCTATTTTACTAAAATCATAAGGACTTATGGCTAAAATACGGACAACAACAACAACACTGCTACGGGACCGTCAAATGTTATTTCCACAACGCAAACCATTTTTGCGAAACCATTTCCGGATGTCTCCAAAATTGAAGTCTTCACCGGTCAGAACTTCTGATATTGGCAAGAACGCGTGTCCACCCTATTGGACATGTACGGAGTTGCTCTTGCACTTACAACTTCCAAACCCAACTCAACCACGACTGCTAAACAAGTTGACGATTGGATCCATGCAAATAAGGTATGTCGTCACACTTTACTCAGTGTGTTATCTACCGATCTGTTCGATGTTTACGCTTCTTATAAGAATGCGAAAGATATTTGGATTCTCATATCCTCAAATATACTGTCGAAGACATCGTCAGACAAAGGTTCGTAATTGCAAACTACTACCGCTGGGAGATGATTGAAGGCAAAGACATCAAAATCCAGATAAACGAATATCACAAGTTGATTGAAGATATCAAAACTGAAAGCATAACCTTGCTGGATGAACACTACAAGAAAATAACACTTTAGTCACCGAATTTAGCGATTGAAAATAGGTGGTCGCAATTTGCAACCGAATTAGCCACCGAATACTTGTATTGTCAAATCTGTGATCGAAATAGCGACCAACTGAATTATTAATAATCTTAGTTAGTTTTGCAACCGAATCAACGACCGAACATGAGAGTGACAAAATCATCGATCGCTAAAGTGGTGGCTGTTTTGAATAAATTGGGAAAATATATCTGCGACCGAATTAGCCACCGATTTTAATTCGATCGCTAATTATTATTGCTTATTTTCTGTCATCGAATTAGTCACCGAATATGTTTATTGTTTAGCCACCGATTTTTTTTTTGTCGCTAATTATAATTGTTTATTTTTGCTACCGAAATAGCCACCAAATTTGTTTATTTTTTAGCCACCGATTTGTTTGTGGTCGCTAAATATAAGTGTTTATTTTTTCCACCAAATCAGCCACCAAATACATTTATTTTTTAGCCACCGAATTTGTTTTGGTCGCTAAATATAATTGTTTATTTTACTACTACTACTACTAATAATAATTTATTTTTATTTTAAAAAACTATACAAGGATCACATTCTATATATTCATGAGTGGTCATGAGTTTGTAATTCCTTAAATTTAAATAAAATTAATTAAATATTATTTTTAAAATATCAGCTCAAATAAAAATTATAAATAAAATTCCATAACAAAAAATTATTATTAATAAAATTAATTCTTTAAAAAAAAATAAATTACGCCACATAATTAAATTTAAATAAAACTATCTCTTCAAAATAACTTTAATTTTATAAAAATAAATAAATTTTCAAAATTAAATTGTAAATAATTTTTTAATTATTAATATTTTTTTATTAATAGCACTTTTATTATTTGTTTCTATAAAAAAAAGTTGTTTAAATAAAAATTATTAATAGAGATAATAAGTATATGTAAGTTAGAAACCATGAAATTTGTATTAGTATGAAAAATAATTAAGTGATTAAAATATCCATATTTATTATCATGGGTATTTAAATACTTATTTAATATTTATTTTTGAATGTGTATGGCTACATAGTTTTATTCATTTCTATTAATAAATAATGTAATTAGATAAAACATTGAGATGTTGATTCAAAATTAATTTTATTTTACTAATTGAAAAAATAAATAATGTAATTAGATAAAATATTGGGATGTTGATTCAAAATCAATTTTATTTTATCTATTGAAAAATTTGTGTGTCATAAATTCTTGAATATTATTATTATTTTAAGAAAGTTCTCTCACTATGTTTTTCTTCTAGCTTCAGAGAGTTGGTGTTGACTTTTAGGGCATTGAAGTGAGTAAATTTTCATAAAACAAAGAACTATTGGAGAAGGAGGAGGAAGCTGTAGGTGGTGATTGTGGTGCAAACGAAGGTGCAAAAGGAGGAGGAGGAAGCTGCGGGTGGAGGGCGTCGACGCAAACGGAGACAAACAGAGGTTCGAACGGAGGCGCGAACGGAGGCGAGTGGAGGTGCGAGCAGAGGCATGAATAGAGGCGAACGGAGGTCTGCAAGTACTTTCTACTATATTTTACTCAAGTTAATGTTCCAATGCAATTTCTTATGAACTATTAAATTATGAATGTGTATGAAGCAATTAGCGTAATACTGATATATATAAACATGTATATATGAACATGATAAAATCTAAATCTCAGCTGCTGCAAAAGCTGTCATGTACAAGACCTGATCCAACACTAAACTATCCAATCCCCAGCACCTATTAAATACCGCCAATAGCTATAAAATCAGCACGTACTGATAGAAACTGAGTAACTAATTTTGGCAAGGATCAAGAATAGAAGGAACGAGTTCGGCAGGGATGAGAAACTGAGGGACCAAAAACCTAGCCACTGAATTAGCCACCAAAGTTTTTTTTTAATTAATTAATTTAATCCATTAGCGACCGAAAATGGTGGTCGTTATCACCTCTATTTCAACCACTGATTTAGCCACCAATTTTTTTATAAAAGTTTGGTCGCTAATTTGGTTTCTGAATTTTGGTGACCAAATTTTCTGCGACCGATTTAGCCACCGAAATTTCTGTTGCTAATTTGGTTTCTAAACTTTGGTGACCAAATATTCTGCGACCGATTTCGCCACCGAAATATCAGTTGCAAATTAGCGACTACTTTATAATTCGGTCGCTAAAGGCTTTGCGACTAGGGTTTTCGCTTCCATCTTTATTTGGTGACTGTTTTGGTTGCAGATACGTTTAGCGACCGATTATTGTACTGTTAGCGACTGAATTTGGTGGTCGCTAAAAGTGATTTTTTTTTGTAGTGGAATTCGTGTCCGAACTCTTGATCGAAAAGCTTCCGCAATCTTGGACGGATTACAAACAACAATTGAAGCACAAACACAAACAGATGTCACTATTAGATTTGATCACCCACATCATCATTGAAGACACAAACAGGAAGGAGTGCGCTGCTGCAAAGGCCAAAACTTTGTCTGCCAAAGCAAACGTGGTAGAAGACAAACTAGCTCCAAAAAGGTACGAGAAAAAATTTGATCACAAAAGGAAACCTAATAATAAATTTTCTCGTCCCAGTGGAACTAACCCCACTTTTAAGAAAAAAGGGTAATTGCTTTGTCTGTGGAAAGCCAGGCCATCATGCACCTCAGTGCAGACATAGGGCCAAAAACGACTATCCTCCTAAGGCAAATCTAGCCAAAGGGGAAGATACTATTGTGGCAGTCGTTTCACAAGTAAACCTTGTGACAAATGTGAGCAAATGAGTGGTAGACTCTGGGGCTATCAGACACATATGTGCAAAAAGAAATGTGTTTACCTCTTACACAAGTGTGGGGGATGGAGAAGAACAAGTATATCTCGGTGACTCCAGGAAAACTCCTGTCCTAGGAAAAGGAAAATTTCTTCTGAAGCTCACATCTGGTAAAACTCTGACTTTCAATGATGTGCTACATGTGCCATCAATTAGAGTTAATTTGGTCTCTGTGGCATTGCTAAGCAAAGTTGGGGTTAAAGTGTCATTTGAATCTGACAAGATTGTTATGACAAAAAAAAATGTTTTTGTGGGAAAGGGATATTGTGATCAAGGCCTTTTTGTATTGAACATTTATGAAATTATGAATGAATCTGAATCTTCTGCTTATATTGTTGACTCGTATGATATATGGCATGCTAGATTAGGACATGTGAATTCCTCGTATGTTATGAAATTGCAACAACTAGGATTAATCAACATGCATGACAAACAAAATAGTAAATGTGATGTATGCATAGAATCTAAAATAACGAAGAAAACATGTCACTCTGTAGAACGTCAAACTGAAATTCTTGGTTTAATTCATACCGACCTTGCTGATTTAAAACAAACCATGTCTAGAGGTGGTAAAAATTATTTTGTAACCTTTATAGATGATTTTTCTAGATACACCAAAGTGTATTTAATTAAACATAAGGATGAAGCTTTTGACATGTTTTTAACTTATAAAGCGGAAGTAGAAAATCAACTGAATAAGAAAATTAAGAGAATTAGATCAGATAGAGGTGGTGAATATGTTTTATTTAATGATTATTGTGTAAAAGAAGGTATTATTCATGAAGTAACCCCATCGTATTACCTGAGTCTAATGGAGTAGCTGAAAGGAAAAATAGGACTCTTAAAGAAATGATGAATGTCATGCTTATTAGTTCTAATGCTCCTGATAATTTATGGGGTGAATCTCTGCTTACCACATGTTTTTTGCAAAATAGGATACCACATAGGAAAACTGGTAAAACACCCTATGAGTTGTGGAAAGGTTATCAACCTAACCTGAAATACCTAAGAGTGTGGGGGTGTTTAGCTAAAGTGATGTTACATGATCCTAAGAAAAGGAAAATAGGCTCTAAAACATCTGATTGTATGTTCTTAGGATATGCAGAACATAGTGTTGCCTATAGGTTTTTAGTTCTTAATAGTGATATAATTGAACGTAACACTATAGTAGAGACGAAAAACGCTGAGTTCTTTGAACACATCTTTCCTCTAAAGAGTAGTGGTACATCTGAACAACCTATAGATAGTGCTAGTGATACCTTGAGTGAGGATGTTAGGAGAAGTAAAAGACAGAGAAAGGAAACATCTTTTGGAGATGACTTTTATACTTATCTAGTTGAGAATGATCCAATAAGTTTTTTAGAAGCTACTAGTGCTCCTGATGCTAAACATTGGGATAAGGCCATTAAAACTGAGCTTGATTCAATTAAGAAAAATAATACGTGGACCTTAGTAGATCTGCCTAAAGGAACAAAACCCATTGGTTGTAAGTGGATCTTTAAGAAGAAGTACCATCCTGATGGATCCATAGAGAAATATAAGGCAAGATTAGTAGTTAAAGGGTTTACTAAAAAACATAACATAGATTACTTAGATACTTTTTGACCTGTTACTAGGATTTCCTCTATCCGTGCATTGCTAGCCTTAGCATCTATCCATAAGTTAGTAATTCACCAAATGGATGTTAAAACAACTTTTCTGAATGGTGAATTAGAAGAGGAAATTTATATGACTCAACCTGAAGGTTGTGTAGTTCCAGGTCAAAAGGAAAAAGTATGCAAACTTTTAAAATCCTTGTATGGTTTGAAACAAGCACCAAAACAATGGCATGAAAAACTTGATAATGTTACTTTGTGAAGGTTTTTCTACCAATGATGCTGATAAATGTGTGTATTCTAGATCTGAAAATGGTGAATATGTCATTATATGTTTGTATGTAGATGACATGCTAATTTTTGGTACATGCAATGATATAGTTTTCAAACAAAATTGTTTCTTAGATCTAAGTTTGAGATGAAAGACATGGGTGAAGCAAGTGTGATTCTAGGAGTTAAAATCATAAGGAAGGGAGATAGTATATTACTATCCCAAAAAAAATACACTGAGAAACTTCTTAAGAAGTTTGGTTACTATGACTTTAAGTCAGTGAGTACCCCTTATGATGCTAATTCTAAATTAAAGAAGAACAAAGGAGAATTTATTTCTCAAACTCAGTATGCCCAGATAATTGGGAGCTTATTGCATTTAATGAGCTTTTCTAGACCAGATATTGCTTATGCACTAGGTAGATTGAGTAGATACACTCAATGTCCTAGTCAGGATCATTGGGATGCACTTGCAAGACTCATGAAATACTTGAGAGGGACAATGGATTATGCCATTGAATATAGTGGATTTCCCGCTGTGCTAGAAGGGTACAGTGATGTTGACTGGATCTCTAATTCACATGAGACAAAATCCACTAGTGGTTATGTATTTACACTTGGGGGTGGTGCAGTTACATGGAGATCAACCAGGCAAACTATTATTGCAAGATCAACAATGGAATTTGAGTTTGTTGCTTTAGAAATGGCTGGTAGTGAAGCTGAGTGGTTGAAAAACTTCTTAGCAAACATTCCATTAGGAATGAAACCAACCCCATCTGTATCAATGCATTGTGATTGTCAATCGGCAATAGCTATTGCTAAAAATAAAAGCTACAATGGAAAGAATAGACATATACAATTGAGAGATAATTTGGTGAAACAGTTGTTAAAGAGTGGAACGATTTCTATTGACTATTTCAAGTCAGAACGAAATTTGGCAGATCCTCTGACAAAACCCCTAGGGAGAAAAATGATTTTTGAAACATCGAGGGGAATGGGACTTAAGCCACCTGCAAACAAACAAGTGATAGAAACCCAACCTTTGTGATTGGAGATCCCATGAATAAGGTTCATATGGGTAAAAACTGTTAGAAAAGATGGCTTTAAACTAGAGGGGGGTGAATGGTTTAAAGGGGTTTTCGCAAACTTTTCAAAGCTAGAATGAACTTATTTCAGAAATCAAATGATCACTATCATCACTTGAATCTTGTTTTCCCTTATGTTTGGATGCTTTCAAGGCTATGCTCCTTGTGTGCTTATCTTCACTTTCTTGAACATTGAGTCTATTCATCTCTAGCTCATGTTCCCTAAGCTTTCCAAACAAAGAGGCAATACTTAATGATGTTAGATCTTTAGATTCTGAAATAGTAGTTACCTTTGGTTGCCAACCTCTATCAAGACATTTCAAGATCTTGATGTTCAGCTCCTCTTTATCAAACGTCTTGTCAAGGTTCATAAGGTGATTTATGATGTGTGTAAACCTTTTCTGCACTTCAGCTATGGTTTCACCTTTCAGCATTCTAAACATCTCATACTCTTGGATGAGAGCATGCTTTCTAGCCCTTTTCACCTCATTTGTTCCTTCATGAGTGATTTCCAAAGTATCTCACATTTCCTTTGATGACTTGCATTGTGAGACCCTGAAAAAAATCATCAGAATTTAAAGCAGAGGTTATAATATTTTTGGCAATGCAATCGAATTTGGCCTTTCTACTTTCTGCTTCAGTCCATTGAGACCATGGCTTCTCAATGACAGAACCATCTTTTTCAAATGTTGGAATAAAATGACCATTTTCAATTGCATCCCAAATTCCTTTGTCAAGAGATTCCATAAATATTTTCATTCTAACTTTCCAAAACTGGTAATTCAAACCACAAAACAAGGGTGGTCTGTTTATTGAGGCACCTTCCCCAAAAGGTAGTCTATCAGCCATTTTGAAAGATTTTTAGGATCAACTTGAATGACTTACAAGAACCAAGCTCTGATACCAATTGTTAGAAAAGATGGCTTTAAACTAGAGGGGGGGGGGTGAATGGTTTAAAGGGGTTTTCGCAAACTTTTCAAAGCTAGAATGAACTTATTTCAAAAATCAAATGATTAAGCAATTCAGTTAACCAAAACAGCAAGCAAAACCGAAATACCAGGAAAAACAATCGGTTGTTTCTTCGAAACAATCGGTTGTTTATACCAGAAAACAACAAACAAACTGAAATTAAAGAGTTAAGGATAGAAAGATTGTACACAGCTGTTTATACTGGTTCACTCCAACCCAGAGCTACATCCAGTCTTCTCAGAAACCCTAATGAAATCCACTAAGCAACCACACCTTGATCACTTACAATAATAACCAAGAGAATGACCTTGAATACCTCAAGAAACACACTCTCCTTGGCCAACACTAAGATTGCTGATCTTGAACACCTCAAGAACACACAGCCAATCTCAGCAACACACACAAACAGAATTGTTCAGCAGTTTACACAGATTACACTTGTTACAGATGAATATCTGAAATCAATACAAGAGAATCCTATTCAGCACTTTGATCAATCTCTCAACTCTTTTGCAATCTCAGAATATCTTGAAAAACTCTTCTTCTTTTTAAAACTTTGTTTCAAGATTCTTAATATATCAAAACTGTTTTTCATAATATATCTAAGAATATAGTTTGTTATTAAATCTTAACAAACTCTTAATTGCATTTAAAATAGATTGGTCAAAGCATTTAATGACTGGAACGTATTCAGTTAAAGCATTTAAAGCTCAGTCAAAGAAAACAGTTTTTCTGTTATGGTTTTAAAACAAACAATCGATTGTTTCCTCGAATCAATCGGTTGTTTTGTTACTTAACAGAAACACCATTCAAAAACACCTAAGTGTAAACAATCGGTTGTTTCGACAAAACAATCGGTTGTTTCAACTTAGTTTGAAAAACATTTTGCTTTGATAAAATTGAGATGCTAATTGCTTTGAGATTTAATCTAAGTGTTGATTACAACATTGAACTACCCCAGAACAAGGCTAAAACCAACACAGCAGCATCAAACAAAGCAGAGGCTTTATCATCCTTCAAAGGATTTGGATTCTTCAAAACATTGAACACCACTTGGTTCAACAATCTTCCCCTATTTGATGAAGACAAATCCCTGATGCTTGTGTTGTTCTTGATTAAATCTGAAGCAGTTTCTGCAAAAGAACTTTGAGCAATATTTTGAAATTTCTGATATTCTGTTAGTATACAGATAAACAATTAAAGCTTAAAACAGTTAATATCATAGCCAAACTTCATGTTACTCATGTTTTTAACACTATGAAAAACAGAAAATTAACAAACTTTTAACAAACTTCAAGCACAGCATATATCTCCCCCTATTTGTCTTCACAAATAGACAAAGATAAGAGATAAAAAGAAACATTGTTCACATTACATCAGAATAAAACAGCAACAGCAGAAGGAAGGAAATTTTTAAAAAAAACCAGAAACGAGAACAGCCAAAAACAATCGATTGTTTCGATTTTCAATCGGTTGTTTTTCTTCAATCTTCTTCATCAGCAAACTGAAGATCAAAGATCTGATTCTGGACAGCTTCAATCTGTTCGTCCAGTGTCATAAACCTTGCATCCATGTTGTCAAACCTTGTGTCAATCCTTTGAAAGTTGCTAACACACAGATCATGAAGGCTCCTTTGATTTTCAGCAAAGCTATCAAGCCTATTCACCATGAGTCTTTCAAAAGGTGACATGGTTTGCATTCTTTCTCTTTGATTTCCATCTTCAGTGCTAGGTCCAGCATCTTGAAAATCTCCAGTTGGATCTTCATGTTGAACATCCATATTAGCAGCTTCATCTGGTTCAAGATTGGCAGCACCACTTGATGAGGCACCATGATCACCATCCTTACTTAACCACTTTCCACCTATTTTTGTGAAGCCCATCTTGCTGAGTGATCCATTGTTCAACTCTTGAGTTGACTTGACCAGCTCAGAAGTTTCTCTTCAAGATTAACTTCAAAATAGAGTAGAAACTTAGATATTAAAACAGCATAGGGATAATGGTAATCACCTAACCTTATGGCTTTTTGCATATGTTCTTTGATTATGTGAATCCAATTGATCTTCACTTTCTTGGTAATGCAGAAGATGTAAACCAGATCTTCTTCAGTCAACACAGAGTGATTGCTCCCCCTAGGAGTTAGGATCCACGTTACAATGAGAGCAAGCAGCCTCTCATCTAGCTTCAAGCCACCAACCGAACAAGTGCTAACTTGAGTTTGATTATTCTTCAAGCAACTTTTGTAGAACTGAATCTTGTTGAAATCTTCTACCACACCAAGGTTTCCTTTGTTGATTCTCAGTCCAGAGAACTTGAGTCCAGCTACAGCAGCCCAAACCTCATGGGTTATCTCCATCTCCACGCCTTTTACATGAGAGACCAAGTTGTTTCCCTCAAACTTCAAGTTGGTGTAGAAGACTCTCATCAAATCTGGATATATGTTACCTTTGAGCTCCAGAAACTTTCTAAGTGACTGGTCTTTGAGAAGCTTCCTCACATTGTCAAGCTTTTGATCCTTCAGCCAGTTGAAGCACACAACCTTGGGGTTGTTTATTTTCTTGACACTTGTTTCATATCTATACTTCTCAATGAGCTCGATGTCACCAGAAGACTCTCATCAAATCTGGATATATGTTACCTTTGAGCTCCAGAAACTTTCTAAGTGACTGGTCTTTGAGAAGCTTCCTCACATTGTCAAGCTTTTGATCCTTCAGCCAGTTGAAGCACACAACCTTGGGGTTGTTTATTTTCTTGACACTTGTTTCATATCTATACTTCTCAATGAGCTCGATGTCACCAGAAAACCAGCTTTCAAGCCTTCCTCCAGACCTTACAACTCTGGTTTTGACTCTTTTAGCAGTGGGAGGAGTTGATTCCATGATAGCAGAGACGAAAACAGAGGAGAGCACAAAACCCAGATTTTTCAAGAGATAGAGCAAGAGATATTGCAAGAGATGTTGCAATTGGTTGTTCTTGTTGAAAGAAATCTGCACCTGATTTTATAGCAGCAAGAGAATCAATTTGAATTTAATTTCATTCAATGGGTACCTGATTTTCAGAGAGAGGGCTTGACTCTGTTCTGCACTGAAAATGTCAGAAAAAGCTGAAAATCACATGGTCTTCACATGTGATCTTTGACTAGTCATTAAGGCTTTTGATTTTCCAAGATTTTGGAATATATTCCTTTATGACTGTTGTAAATCCTTTCTGAACGTGATCAGCTTTCAACACAGATCCATTGACCAAGATTCTCCCTTTGAAAAATATCTGCAACAGCTAGAAATTCAAAAATCAGTTAAATCAATTTCTACACAGTGCTGTCAGACTCAAAACAATCGGTTGTTTTCTGCAGCAGTTAAAAACTTGATTTTTCAATTTTTAACCATAAACAGAAACAGATTAAGGCACATGACATTGATTGAAATACAATTAATCATAAGAAAGAACTTTGAAACAGAAATTGAGAACAAATAAAAGGAAGGTCTTATCCTTGTGTTGTTTCTTCAATGAGCCAATCGCTTGTTGATCAAGAAAACTTCTTTTCACTGTTTTGACCTTTTGCACAACATTGACTCAGCTTCAATGACTGCCCTTTTTCTTCAACAGCTTGATCAGAAGGCTCAAATCTTCCTTTTCTCTTCATTTTTCCTGCATAAACAAATTCAAGTTGCAAGATTTGGTCCCCTTACAAATTTGGGTCCACTTGGCTTTTCTTTGCTGTTAGAAACATCACATCCCTTAGGAATCCATTTCATAAAACATTTAGGAACATAATATTTTCTAATTTTGCAGAATCTAACAGAGTGGCCTTTCTTCATGCAGTAAAAGCATGTAACAACCGGTTGTTTCGTCTTAACAATCGGTTGTTTTTCTGATTTTCTCAAAAAACTTTTTGAAAATATATCTTGCTTGTTCTGTGGATTGAAGCCTAAACCAGCTTTTTCAAAAACACAGTTTTGAGATGCTAGGACATTCTCAAAGTTTGACTTTCCTTTTGAAAGCTTTTCAACAAGATAGTGAACCTTTTTCTCAAGATTTTCACAATTTTTGCAATTGAGAGTATCACACTTGCAAGAGGCATTTTTGAAATCTTTTTCCAGTTTTTCAAAATCATTTTTTGCTTTTCTCAGTTCCTCTTCAAGTGATCTAACTTTCTTTTCAAGCCCATTGTTAAGATCTTTCAATCGGTTGTTTGAAAGAACCAATCTATTAGCTTCATCATGTGTTTCTTGAAAAGCTTCAAACAATTCACTATAGTTTTGTTCATTTAAGGAAGCACATGAACTTACCTCACTTGAACTGCATGAATCATCACCATCATCCTCAGCAACTAAGCAAATGTTGGCTTTTTCATCTTCACTTGATGAAGAACTTGATGATAACACTTCATTTTCATCCCAAGCTATGTAGGCTCTTTTTGTTTTGCCTTTCTTCTCCTTGTAGCTTGTCTTTTTCTCTTTACTCTTGTTGGGACAATCAGCCTTTATGTAACCTTGCTCACCACAACCAAAACAAGTATAGTTATTTGAATTAAATTCATTGGGTTTCTTGTTTCCATACCTATCCTTGTTGTTGTCTTTGTTGCGGCTTCTCTTGAGGAATTTGCTGAATTTTCTTGACAGCAAACTTAGATTTTCCTCATCACTATCATCACTTGAATCTTGTTTTCCCTTATGTTTGGATGCTTTCAAGGCTATGCTCCTTGTGTGCTTATCTTCACTTTCTTGAACATTGAGTCTATTCATCTCTAGCTCATGTTCCCTAAGCTTTCCAAACAAAGAGGCAATACTTAATGATGTTAGATCTTTAGATTCTGAAATAGTAGTTACCTTTGGTTGCCAACCTCTATCAAGACATTTCAAGATCTTGATGTTCAGCTCCTCTTTATCAAACGTCTTGTCAAGGTTCATAAGGTGATTTATGATGTGTGTAAACCTTTTCTGCACTTCAGCTATGGTTTCACCTTTCAGCATTCTAAACATCTGATACTCTTGGATGAGAGCATGCTTTCTAGCCCTTTTCACCTCATTTGTTCCTTCATGAGTGACTTCCAAAGTATCTCACATTTCCTTTGATGACTTGCATTGTGAGACCCTGAAAAAAATCATCAGAATTTAAAGCAGAGGTTATAATATTTTTGGCAATGCAATCGAATTTGGCCTTTCTACTTTCTGCTTCAGTCCATTGAGACCATGGCTTCTCAATGACAGAACCATCTTTTTCAAATGTTGGAATAAAATGACCATTTTCAATTGCATCCCAAATTCCTTTGTCAAGAGATTCCATAAATATTTTCATTCTAACTTTCCAAAACTGGTAATTCAAACCACAAAACAAGGGTGGTCTGTTTATTGAGGCACCTTCCCCAAAAGGTAGTCTATCAGCCATTTTGAAAGATTTTTAGGATCAACTTGAATGACTTACAAGAACCAAGCTCTGATACCAATTGTTAGAAAAGATGGCTTTAAACTAGAGGGGGGGGGGGGGGGTGAATGGTTTAAAGGGGTTTTCGCAAACTTTTCAAAGCTAGAATGAACTTATTTCAAAAATCAAATGATTAAGCAATTCAGTTAACCAAAACAGCAAGCAAAACCGAAATACCAGGAAAAACAATCGGTTGTTTCTTCGAAACAATCGGTTGTTTATACCAGAAAACAACAAACAAACTGAAATTAAAGAGTTAAGGATAGAAAGATTGTACACAGCTGTTTATACTGGTTCACTCCAACCCAGAGCTACATCCAGTCTTCTCAGAAACCCTAATGAAATCCACTAAGCAACCACACCTTGATCACTTACAATAATAACCAAGAGAATGACCTTGAATACCTCAAGAAACACACTCTCCTTGGCCAACACTAAGATTGCTGATCTTGAACACCTCAAGAACACACAGCCAATCTCAGCAACACACACAAACAGAATTGTTCAGCAGTTTACACAGATTACACTTGTTACAGATGAATATCTGAAATCAATACAAGAGAATCCTATTCAGCACTTTGATCAATCTCTCAACTCTTTTGCAATCTCAGAATATCTTGAAAAACTCTTCTTCTTTTTAAAACTTTGTTTCAAGATTCTTAATATATCAAAACTGTTTTTCATAATATATCTAAGAATATAGTTTGTTATTAAATCTTAACAAACTCTTAATTGCATTTAAAATAGATTGGTCAAAGCATTTAATGACTGGAACGTATTCAGTTAAAGCATTTAAAGCTCAGTCAAAGAAAACAGTTTTTCTGTTATGGTTTTAAAACAAACAATCGATTGTTTCCTCGAATCAATCGGTTGTTTTGTTACTTAACAGAAACACCATTCAAAAACACCTAAGTGTAAACAATCGGTTGTTTCGACAAAACAATCGGTTGTTTCAACTTAGTTTGAAAAACATTTTGCTTTGATAAAATTGAGATGCTAATTGCTTTGAGATTTAATCTAAGTGTTGATTACAACATTGAACTACCCCAGAACAAGGCTAAAACCAACACAGCAGCATCAAACAAAGCAGAGGCTTTATCATCCTTCAAAGGATTTGGATTCTTCAAAACATTGAACACCACTTGGTTCAACAATCTTCCCCTATTTGATGAAGACAAATCCCTGATGCTTGTGTTGTTCTTGATTAAATCTGAAGCAGTTTCTGCAAAAGAACTTTGAGCAATATTTTGAAATTTCTGATATTCTGTTAGTATACAGATAAACAATTAAAGCTTAAAACAGTTAATATCATAGCCAAACTTCATGTTACTCATGTTTTTAACACTATGAAAAACAGAAAATTAACAAACTTTTAACAAACTTCAAGCACAGCATATATCTCCCCCTATTTGTCTTCACAAATAGACAAAGATAAGAGATAAAAAGAAACATTGTTCACATTACATCAGAATAAAACAGCAACAGCAGAAGGAAGGAAATTTTTAAAAAAAACCAGAAACGAGAACAGCCAAAAACAATCGATTGTTTCGATTTTCAATCGGTTGTTTTTCTTCAATCTTCTTCATCAGCAAACTGAAGATCAAAGATCTGATTCTGGACAGCTTCAATCTGTTCGTCCAGTGTCATAAACCTTGCATCCATGTTGTCAAACCTTGTGTCAATCCTTTGAAAGTTGCTAACACACAGATCATGAAGGCTCCTTTGATTTTCAGCAAAGCTATCAAGCCTATTCACCATGAGTCTTTCAAAAGGTGACATGGTTTGCATTCTTTCTCTTTGATTTCCATCTTCAGTGCTAGGTCCAGCATCTTGAAAATCTCCAGTTGGATCTTCATGTTGAACATCCATATTAGCAGCTTCATCTGGTTCAAGATTGGCAGCACCACTTGATGAGGCACCATGATCACCATCCTTACTTAACCACTTTCCACCTATTTTTGTGAAGCCCATCTTGCTGAGTGATCCATTGTTCAACTCTTGAGTTGACTTGACCAGCTCAGAAGTTTCTCTTCAAGATTAACTTCAAAATAGAGTAGAAACTTAGATATTAAAACAGCATAGGGATAATGGTAATCACCTAACCTTATGGCTTTTTGCATATGTTCTTTGATTATGTGAATCCAATTGATCTTCACTTTCTTGGTAATGCAGAAGATGTAAACCAGATCTTCTTCAGTCAACACAGAGTGATTGCTCCCCCTAGGAGTTAGGATCCACGTTACAATGAGAGCAAGCAGCCTCTCATCTAGCTTCAAGCCACCAACCGAACAAGTGCTAACTTGAGTTTGATTATTCTTCAAGCAACTTTTGTAGAACTGAATCTTGTTGAAATCTTCTACCACACCAAGGTTTCCTTTGTTGATTCTCAGTCCAGAGAACTTGAGTCCAGCTACAGCAGCCCAAACCTCATGGGTTATCTCCATCTCCACGCCTTTTACATGAGAGACCAAGTTGTTTCCCTCAAACTTCAAGTTGGTGTAGAAGACTCTCATCAAATCTGGATATATGTTACCTTTGAGCTCCAGAAACTTTCTAAGTGACTGGTCTTTGAGAAGCTTCCTCACATTGTCAAGCTTTTGATCCTTCAGCCAGTTGAAGCACACAACCTTGGGGTTGTTTATTTTCTTGACACTTGTTTCATATCTATACTTCTCAATGAGCTCGATGTCACCAGAAGACTCTCATCAAATCTGGATATATGTTACCTTTGAGCTCCAGAAACTTTCTAAGTGACTGGTCTTTGAGAAGCTTCCTCACATTGTCAAGCTTTTGATCCTTCAGCCAGTTGAAGCACACAACCTTGGGGTTGTTTATTTTCTTGACACTTGTTTCATATCTATACTTCTCAATGAGCTCGATGTCACCAGAAAACCAGCTTTCAAGCCTTCCTCCAGACCTTACAACTCTGGTTTTGACTCTTTTAGCAGTGGGAGGAGTTGATTCCATGATAGCAGAGACGAAAACAGAGGAGAGCACAAAACCCAGATTTTTCAAGAGATAGAGCAAGAGATATTGCAAGAGATGTTGCAATTGGTTGTTCTTGTTGAAAGAAATCTGCACCTGATTTTATAGCAGCAAGAGAATCAATTTGAATTTAATTTCATTCAATGGGTACCTGATTTTCAGAGAGAGGGCTTGACTCTGTTCTGCACTGAAAATGTCAGAAAAAGCTGAAAATCACATGGTCTTCACATGTGATCTTTGACTAGTCATTAAGGCTTTTGATTTTCCAAGATTTTGGAATATATTCCTTTATGACTGTTGTAAATCCTTTCTGAACGTGATCAGCTTTCAACACAGATCCATTGACCAAGATTCTCCCTTTGAAAAATATCTGCAACAGCTAGAAATTCAAAAATCAGTTAAATCAATTTCTACACAGTGCTGTCAGACTCAAAACAATCGGTTGTTTTCTGCAGCAGTTAAAAACTTGATTTTTCAATTTTTAACCATAAACAGAAACAGATTAAGGCACATGACATTGATTGAAATACAATTAATCATAAGAAAGAACTTTGAAACAGAAATTGAGAACAAATAAAAGGAAGGTCTTATCCTTGTGTTGTTTCTTCAATGAGCCAATCGCTTGTTGATCAAGAAAACTTCTTTTCACTGTTTTGACCTTTTGCACAACATTGACTCAGCTTCAATGACTGCCCTTTTTCTTCAACAGCTTGATCAGAAGGCTCAAATCTTCCTTTTCTCTTCATTTTTCCTGCATAAACAAATTCAAGTTGCAAGATTTGGTCCCCTTACAAATTTGGGTCCACTTGGCTTTTCTTTGCTGTTAGAAACATCACATCCCTTAGGAATCCATTTCATAAAACATTTAGGAACATAATATTTTCTAATTTTGCAGAATCTAACAGAGTGGCCTTTCTTCATGCAGTAAAAGCATGTAACAACCGGTTGTTTCGTCTTAACAATCGGTTGTTTTTCTGATTTTCTCAAAAAACTTTTTGAAAATATATCTTGCTTGTTCTGTGGATTGAAGCCTAAACCAGCTTTTTCAAAAACACAGTTTTGAGATGCTAGGACATTCTCAAAGTTTGACTTTCCTTTTGAAAGCTTTTCAACAAGATAGTGAACCTTTTTCTCAAGATTTTCACAATTTTTGCAATTGAGAGTATCACACTTGCAAGAGGCATTTTTGAAATCTTTTTCCAGTTTTTCAAAATCATTTTTTGCTTTTCTCAGTTCCTCTTCAAGTGATCTAACTTTCTTTTCAAGCCCATTGTTAAGATCTTTCAATCGGTTGTTTGAAAGAACCAATCTATTAGCTTCATCATGTGTTTCTTGAAAAGCTTCAAACAATTCACTATAGTTTTGTTCATTTAAGGAAGCACATGAACTTACCTCACTTGAACTGCATGAATCATCACCATCATCCTCAGCAACTAAGCAAATGTTGGCTTTTTCATCTTCACTTGATGAAGAACTTGATGATGACACTTCATTTTCATCCCAAGCTATGTAGGCTCTTTTTGTTTTGCCTTTCTTCTCCTTGTAGCTTGTCTTTTTCTCTTTACTCTTGTTGGGACAATCAGCCTTTATGTAACCTTGCTCACCACAACCAAAACAAGTATAGTTATTTGAATTAAATTCATTGGGTTTCTTGTTTCCATACCTATCCTTGTTGTTGTCTTTGTTGCGGCTTCTCTTGAGGAATTTGCTGAATTTTCTTGACAGCAAACTTAGATTTTCCTCATCACTATCATCACTTGAATCTTGTTTTCCCTTATGTTTGGATGCTTTCAAGGCTATGCTCCTTGTGTGCTTATCTTCACTTTCTTGAACATTGAGTCTATTCATCTCTAGCTCATGTTCCCTAAGCTTTCCAAACAAAGAGGCAATACTTAATGATGTTAGATCTTTAGATTCTGAAATAGTAGTTACCTTTGGTTGCCAACCTCTATCAAGACATTTCAAGATCTTGATGTTCAGCTCCTCTTTATCAAACGTCTTGTCAAGGTTCATAAGGTGATTTATGATGTGTGTAAACCTTTTCTGCACTTCAGCTATGGTTTCACCTTTCAGCATTCTAAACATCTGATACTCTTGGATGAGAGCATGCTTTCTAGCCCTTTTCACCTCATTTGTTCCTTCATGAGTGACTTCCAAAGTATCTCACATTTCCTTTGATGACTTGCATTGTGAGACCCTGAAAAAAATCATCAGAATTTAAAGCAGAGGTTATAATATTTTTGGCAATGCAATCGAATTTGGCCTTTCTACTTTCTGCTTCAGTCCATTGAGACCATGGCTTCTCAATGACAGAACCATCTTTTTCAAATGTTGGAATAAAATGACCATTTTCAATTGCATCCCAAATTCCTTTGTCAAGAGATTCCATAAATATTTTCATTCTAACTTTCCAAAACTGGTAATTCAAACCACAAAACAAGGGTGGTCTGTTTATTGAGGCACCTTCCCCAAAAGGTAGTCTATCAGCCATTTTGAAAGATTTTTAGGATCAACTTGAATGACTTACAAGAACCAAGCTCTGATACCAATTGTTAGAAAAGATGGCTTTAAACTAGAGGGGGGGGGGGGGTGAATGGTTTAAAGGGGTTTTCGCAAACTTTTCAAAGCTAGAATGAACTTATTTCAAAAATCAAATGATTAAGCAATTCAGTTAACCAAAACAGCAAGCAAAACCGAAATACCAGGAAAAACAATCGGTTGTTTCTTCGAAACAATCGGTTGTTTATACCAGAAAACAACAAACAAACTGAAATTAAAGAGTTAAGGATAGAAAGATTGTACACAGCTGTTTATACTGGTTCACTCCAACCCAGAGCTACATCCAGTCTTCTCAGAAACCCTAATGAAATCCACTAAGCAACCACACCTTGATCACTTACAATAATAACCAAGAGAATGACCTTGAATACCTCAAGAAACACACTCTCCTTGGCCAACACTAAGATTGCTGATCTTGAACACCTCAAGAACACACAGCCAATCTCAGCAACACACACAAACAGAATTGTTCAGCAGTTTACACAGATTACACTTGTTACAGATGAATATCTGAAATCAATACAAGAGAATCCTATTCAGCACTTTGATCAATCTCTCAACTCTTTTGCAATCTCAGAATATCTTGAAAAACTCTTCTTCTTTTTAAAACTTTGTTTCAAGATTCTTAATATATCAAAACTGTTTTTCATAATATATCTAAGAATATAGTTTGTTATTAAATCTTAACAAACTCTTAATTGCATTTAAAATAGATTGGTCAAAGCATTTAATGACTGGAACGTATTCAGTTAAAGCATTTAAAGCTCAGTCAAAGAAAACAGTTTTTCTGTTATGGTTTTAAAACAAACAATCGATTGTTTCCTCGAATCAATCGGTTGTTTTGTTACTTAACAGAAACACCATTCAAAAACAGTTTTCAAACTTTCTCAAAAACACCTAAGTGTAAACAATCGGTTGTTTCGACAAAACAATCGGTTGTTTCAACTTAGTTTGAAAAACATTTTGCTTTGATAAAATTGAGATGCTAATTGCTTTGAGATTTAATCTAAGTGTTGATTACAACATTGAACTACCCCAGAACAAGGCTAAAACCAACACAGCAGCATCAAGCAAAGCAGAGGCTTCATCATCCTTCAAAGGATTTGGATTCTTCGAAACATTAAACACCACTTGGTTCAACAAAAACAAGTCACTTGTTAGCTCTGCTAGCACTGATATTGATTTAAAATCAATTTTGTCCATTCCTATGGTGTGTGTGAAAGTGCTAGTTACTGCATTATAGAGAGGATAAACCTTATGGTTAAAATTCAGAGGTAAAAGAGTTTTAACGATTTACAAAGTTTTAATGATTTTCATATCCCTTATGGGTGGTGTATGATTTGCAGCATACACTTGATGAAATCACCTATATGAGTGTCAAGTGGGGCCGTTTCCATGAGATCTTGGCAAGATCTCTATAGCACTCATGAATATCGGGCAGGCGCATGGCCTAGTAGCGCAACACAACAATAATAGCAAGTAATGTGGGGGTGTATTGTGATTGATAAACCTCTAACACATACTAAGTGTCTTGGTTCATATAGCTTGCTATACCAACTACACTATGTGTTAAGTTCATCAATCTAAGACTGGTTCATATAGCTTGCTATACCAGTTCTGATGCATTACATCTTAGATAAACCCAGTATTTTTTGTCTTTCTCTATCTCTATGTTTTATATTTTGCAATATGTGGGGGATTGTTGTAAAACAGAACCTAATATAGCAAAATAAAAACGAAAAACAGAGTGTGTGAAACGGAAATCAGATTGTGCGTAGAAAACCCTAGATTTTCAATTCCATTGGAGGAGATCTCGGAAGTGCAGTAGAGACTGGAACTTACCGAGATTGTCGCGCTCATTGCCCTCTCCACCCTGGATCGTGGCCGCATGACCAGGAAATCACTGCCTTGCCCTTCGAAAGTTGAAGAACGTTGCTCCGCTTCCGCGCTCGCAGTGCCTGGTCCTTCGGGATTTTAGAACGTTGTCGCTGCAGTTGCGATGTTGAACGGAAGCACGTGGGTCTGGAAGTTGCAACGGACTCTTGGATCCTCTCCCTATATAAAGAGAGCTTCACCCTCTTCAGAAAACGCATCAAAATCACTCACCTCTTCATCTTCTTCAAACCCTTCGTTCACCATCTTCTTCCTTTTCAATTTTTCCTTTTCAATTTCTCTCTCCTCATTATTTTATTATTATAATATTTATGGGTTCTATTTGGGTATTACTCTTTTAAAGAGAAACTTGCTAGTTCTGATCCTTAGAAATTACCGGGAAGTTCCTATTGTATCCTGAGGGGCTTGCACAATACACTGCAGATAAGTCCTTACGAACAGTGATCACTCACACCTCGAGAAATCTTTTTTTTCGTTTTAAAGCCTATTTTACTAAACAAACTACATAAAATTTTGTATGATTTAAAACAAACAACAAGAGCATGTTATAGTCATGTAGAGTCTCACTTTATTAAGAAATGGTAAAAGTTCAAATGAGCAAACATTGTTTAAGACCAAACATGTAAGATTTTAAGATTAACAAAGACTTCTTCAATGTTTATCATTTTATTAAATTTATACATAAGTAACATGCACATAATGAACACGTGTATAGGTATCTAACAAGTAGAAAGGTGATGATTAAAATTGCTACTTATATAAAGATAAGTTGGGTTAATTTACAAAAAAAAAATAATGTAGTTTTCTTTTAAATTTACTAGAATGGGTAAATTTTAAAGTTTTATGAAAATAAAAAAATTGTGATTAGAAACACGACTTTAAAATGAAGAATTAATCATGTGTCAAACACAACTTTGATTCTGTTATCTATTCTACTTTTGAAATTGTGATTGAAAATGTATTTTTTATTTTTTAATTACTTTTAGAAAAATAAGCATGATTTTAATTTTTTAATTTTTATGTAGAAATCACGTCTAAAAACATGATTTTACCACTTCTTCTTCCCTTTAATGTGTTGAGACATTTTACATTCTTTAATTCAAATATTGCAATTGCACTCCATCATTACCACCACCCAATTCCTTCTTCTATCTCTTCTTCTTCTTGCACCCTTTCTTTTTGTTCTTTTTCTATGAACTCACATTTGATTTCCTTAGTTGTTGCACATTCACTTCGTCGTCATTGTTTACCTCGTTGCACATCAAAACTTTCTTCACCACCACTCGTGCTCTCTTCTTCGTTTTCTCTCATTTTCACATTCTCACTTCTATATTTTCTTTTGTATTTGAGTTTTCTTTTACATGGTGTGCCATGTTGTTGTTCTCTTCTTCTCCCCTTTGGTCATCTTCATATACTTGAACACTTTGCCCGTCTTTCTCACTTCTACCACTTTTCTAATCATTGTCCAAACCTACAACAAATCCGTTTGCACCCAAAACTTCTTTCTTAATAGTGTTTCCACCCTTACTTTTAAAATATAAATATTACTTTAAAATTAAATTCAATATATTTATTTTAATATTTTAAAAAAAATCAAAAGATTTAAAACAAAATAAACATTAAATAAGTGAATTGCATGAAGATTACTTTCTCATGTTTTTGTAAGATTAATGAATGAGTGAATTGCATGTCACTCCTTTAACCTGTCTCTCTAGGATAAACACTTTAATCTTCTTCTTCACCTAACTCAAGTGATATAACCCAACCAATCACTTGAGTGATCAAAGAAGTTTTTGTTGAAGCTGGAGGAAGTTTCTTCCCTACCAAGGCTTGATGTGTGTTTGATGAAGAAAATGGCTTGGGTGCTTTGAAGATTGTAATAGGTTTTTAGATTCATTTGTAATTAGGCTTGTAAGTGTGTATGATTGCCTTTTGCTGTGTAACCTATCCTAGATGCCTAACCAAGTCTAGATCAAGCACATGATGTGGTTAAATGGTTTTTGAAAAGTCTTTTGAAATGTTTTTAACAGTTTTAAAACAGTACACAAATAAATCTGTTTTATGGAGAAAGAATCTGTTTATTTCTTCTCTGTTAAAAAGGCTTTCGTTAAATGGTTTTGAAAAGCTTTTTAAAATGGTTTTAACAGTTTTAAAACAGTACACAAATAAATCTGTTTTATGGAGAAAGAATCTGTTTATTTCTTCTCTGTTAAAAGGCTTTTCTAAACTTCTGTTAAGGCACCAAGGGAAAGCTCAGTACGTTATTTCAGTTAAGCTGAGCTGGCTTGTGTGCTATACTTTAATCTGTTTTACTGTGAAAGAACAGGTTTATTCTTTGGTCTGCTGAAAGGTTTTCACAAGTTAGTTAGGGCACCAAAGGTACCACTCAGACAGTTATTTCTGTTAAGCTGAGTTGGCAGTTTTCACAAAATAAATCTGTTAAGTTCAAAACTGAATCTGTTGTTTTCTTAACTGCTTTTCAACTGTTTTTTGAAAAGAAGTTAGAAACTGTTTTCTATATAAAGAAAAGTCTCTCTCACATGAATTAGTGCTGAGGAATTACGCTTTTAACAGAGATCAAACAATTTCCATGTGAGAAGAAGGATTGAAAAGAGTTTTTGAAAGGTTTCCAAAGAGATTTTCAAGTGTGCTTGTTCTAGGAAACCTTGAATCTTGGTGAAGGTGCTGGTGCAGTTTCTGCAGCAAATTGAACTACTGGTTTTGAGTTCTTGCATCTTCTTTTCAGGTGTAATCTTTCCTTTATTCTGTTTTGTAAAGGTGTAAGTGTTAGTCACTCCTTGATAGGGTTTCTTGGAGTGCAAGGTGTGCTGAAATAGGGTTTTTCAGCATTGTGTGTGGTGTTCTTGTAGTGTTCAAGAACTGCTGGTTTTGTAAGTGATTGGCACTGTTTTTTAGTGAATTCCACCTTGGGGTAAGGTGAGACTGGATGTAGCTCTGTATAAGTGAACCAGTATAAAAACGTGTGTATCTTGCATTCTCATCCCTGCACTCTTTTCTGCTTTTGCTTAATTCTGTCAAGAACTAAATCTGTTCTTTTTAAATTGAATCTGTTAATTCTGGGTTAAGTGAAAACTGTTCTTCCTGTCTTGTTAAAGTTTTCTGATCATAAACAAGGTTGCTGCATATAATGGCTTAAGTGAATTGTGAACAAACTGACCATTCATTAAAACCTGTGAAAGGATCATTCTTCTTGAAATCTTGTGTTGTGTAATTTTGGTTGGTCTCTAAGCATAGCTATATCCTTCATCCTCACAATAATAAGCTGATCTGGTTCTGTTCTGATTCTCTGTTGATCACAATTTTACAGTGAACAAAATTCAAATTGTGCCAATACTGCTCTGAAAAATCAATCTGTTTCATGTAAAAACAATCTGTTCTTTTTGCCTCTGGAATACTGAAAAATTGTGTGTTCTTGCGAAAATTTTATAAGCTCAATTCACCCCTCCCCTCTTGAACTTAGACACTAATAGACCCAACAATTGGTATCAAGAGCTAGGGCTTGTATTTTGCTCAAGTGTGTGTATGATGTCTGAGTTTAAAATGCCTTTTGCTGAAGGTGCATCTATTAATAGACCTCCTATGTTTGGTGGTGTTAACTATGCTTTCTGGAAAATCAGGATGAAGATCTTTATGGAATCTATTGACATGGGAATCTGGGATGCAGTGGTCAGTGGACCTTTTATACCTATGCAGGTTGTCAAAGATGAAACAATAAAGAAGCCTTGGTCCGAATGGAGTGAAACTGAGAAGAAAAAGGCCCAATATGACTCCTTAGCCAAGAATATCATCACCTCTGCACTGAATATGGATGAGTTCTTTAGAGTCTCTCAATGTAACTCAGCAAAGGAGATGTGGGATGTACTAGAGGTGACTCATGAAGGAACTGATGATGTGAAACGGGCAAGGAAGCACTCACTCATTCAGGAGTATGAGCTGTTCAGAATGCAATCTGAAGAAAGTATTGCAGATGTGCAGAAACGATTTACACACATTGTAAATCACCTCACTGGCCTTGGTAAAGTCTTTGACAAGGAAGTGCTTAACATTAAGGTATTAAAATGTCTTGATAGGAGCTGGCAGCCTAAGGTAACAGCAATCTCAGAATCCAGAGATTTATCCAAGATGTTCACTGCAGCACTTTTTGGAAAGCTGATAGAACATGAAATTGAGCTGAAAAGATTGAAAGAACAAGAAACAGTGGAAAAGAAGGCCAAAGGAATTGCTCTGAAAACTACCATAGAACATGATACAAGTGAGGAAGAAGGTGATCCAGAACATGATGAGACTGTGAGTCTGCTCACCAGGAAATTCAGCAGATTTCTTAGAAAGAAAAATCGTGACAGAACTCAGCAGAGAAAGAGGTATTCCAAACAACCTATTGATTCAAATTCTTCCAATTACATGTGTTTTGGATGTGGTAAACCAGGTCATATAAAAGCTGATTGTCCAAACAATCAAAGTAAAGAAAAATCAGCAAGCAAGAGGAGTGACAAAGGGAAAGGTAGAAGAGCATATATCTCATGGGAAGAAAATGATGTATCCTCATCTAGTGATTCTTCAACTGAAAGTGAAAAAGCAAATCTTTGCTTCATGGTGAATGATGAGGGATCCAACTCTGACTCAGTAAGTAATTTCTCCACTGATTCTGAAAACTATGATCAACTGCTATTAGCCTTTAAGGAAACACATGATGAAGCAAACAGGTTGGCTGTAATGTGCAACAGATTGAATAGAGTAAATAGGGTACTTGAACCAAAGGTTAAAACTCTTGAAGAAGAACTGCACAAAGCTAAAACTGAATTAATTAGTCTTGAATTGACATGTTTGCATGCATCAATTAAAACTTGTGATAATTGCAAAAAGCTGGAAAAATAGGTTGAGTATTTGTTAAAAACATTTCAAATTTCACTAAGGGAAGAGAAAATCTTGAAACCTTATTAGGTTCACAAAATGTTGTTTTCAATAAAAATGGTTTAGGATATAATCCTGGAATGAAAGGTAATGTGAAAAAGCTGTCCAGTTTCTTTGTTCCTTCCAAAACAGGTTTTTCCTCTTTTAGTAATTCAAAAACAAGGCATACTGCAACATGTTTTTATTGTATGAAATTTGGTCATGTATCTAGAACATGTAAGGCTAGGAGATATCTTGTTCCTAAAGGATTGGCCAAATGGCTTCCTAAGGAAAGGTGTTAATCATGCTGGACCCTAGACTAAAGGGGTACCATATATGCTAAATCTGTTTTGTTGCAGAAAAACAGCAGGAGAAACCAGTGGTACCTAGACAGTGGCTGCTCAAAGCACATGACTGGTGATGTGACTCAGTTTATAAATCTGAAACTCAAAGCTGAAGGGCATGTCACATATGGAGATAACAATAGAGGAAAAATTCTTGGAAGAGGAGATGTTGGTACTAAAGACTCAACTACAATTGAGAATGTTCTATATGTTGAAGGGCTAAAACATAGTCTTCTAAGCATTAGCCAGCTGTGTGACAAGGGATACAAGGTCAATTTCGAAGCAAATACTTGTACAATTTCAAATGAAAATTCTGGTAAGGTGTTGTTCACTGGAAAAAGGGTAAACAACATTTATCTCCTAGACATTATAAAGAGTTGTTCTGAAAATGAGTGTTTGCTATCTAAAAATGATGAGTCATGGCTGTGGCATAGGAGACTAGCTCACATTCACACAAATCACTTGAACAAGCTAAAATCTAAGGAACTTGTTTCTGGTTTACCAAACATAAAGTTTCAAAATAACAGATTGTGTGATGCCTGTGTAAAGGGAAAACAGATTAGAACTTCTTTTAAATCAAAAGATATGGTTTCCTCAAATAAAGCTTTGGATGTTTTGCATATGGATTTGTTTGGACCATCTAGGACTGCTAGCTTAGCTGGAAATTACTATGCTTTGGTGATTGTTGATGACTTTTCAAGATATACATGGACTTTGTTTCTTGCTTCTAAAAATGATGCATATAAAGCCTTTAAGAAACTTGCTAAGGTTCTGCATAATGAGAATGAAAATAGGATAAAACAGATTCGTAGTGATCATGGGGGAGAATTTCAAAATGCAAAGTTTGATAAATATTGTGAAAAACATGGGATTATACATAGTTATTCTGCTCCTAGGACACCCCAACAAAATGGTGTTGTAGAAAGAAAGAATAGATCACTAGAAGAGTTAGCTAGGACTATGCTAAATGAATCTGGTTTACCTAAATATTTTTGGGTTGATGCTGTATATACTGCTTCTTATGTGCTTAACAGAACATTGATTAGACCAATCCTTAAGAAAACTCCCTATGAATTGTATAAAGGAAGGAAGCCTAGCATTAGTCATCTTAGGGTGTTTGGCTGCAAATGTTTTGTTTTAAATAATGGTAAGGATAATCTAGGGAAGTTTGATCCTAAATCAGATGAAGGAATACATATTGGTTATGCTATAAATGGTCATGCTTATAGAGTATATAATAAAAGATTGCTTGCTGTTGAAGAATCTATACATGTTGTGTTTGATGAAACAGATTTTTCTGTGCCCAAATCTGTTGTGGATGAACCTGGTATGGATGATTTAAGAACAATTATGCAACAGAATCAATCCAGTGAGCTTGATGCTACTAATCCAAATTCTGTCAAAGAATCTACTGTGAATGCAGGACTGCCTAAAGAATGGAAGACTCCAAGGGATCTCACTCTTGACAATGTGATTGGTAAAATTGAGAAAGGAGTCTCAACAAGGAATTCACTCAATAACTTCTGCAGAACAGTAGCTTTTGTGTCACAGATTGAGCCTAAAAGCCTGGAAGAAGCACTACAAGATAGCAATTGGATAACAGCAATGCAGGAAGAGCTGAACTAGTTTGAATACAATGAAGTGTGGACTTTGGTTCCAAGGAAGCATGAGATGAACATCATAGGAACCAAGTGGGTGTACAGGAACAAGATGGATGAACATGGAGCTATCACTAGAAATAAAGCAAGACTGGTTGCTAAAGGATATAACCAAGAAGAAGGTATTGATTTTGGTGAAACCTATGCACCAGTAGCACGTCTTGAAGCTGTCAGACTTCTTTTAGCATTCTCCAGCATACAAGGTTTCAAGCTGTTTCAAATGGATGTCAAGAGTGCATTTCTAAATGGCTACATCAATGAAGAGGTGTTTGCATGTCAGCCTCCAGGTTTTGAAGATCACAAGAATCCAGAACATGTGTTCAGGCTTAAGAAAGCCTTATATGGATTAAAGCAAGCACCTAGGCAATGGTATGAAAGGCTAAGTGAATTTCTGCTGTCTCAAGGTTATAGCCGTGGCAATTCAGATAAAACTCTCTTTCTAAAGAAGAAAAGTGAAGATATCATACTTGTGCAAGTCTATGTAGATGATATTATCTTTGGATCCACAAATGAAGAGATGTGTGAAGACTTTGTGAAAACCATGAAAAGTGAGTTTGAAATGTCAATGCTAGGAGAAATGAATTTCTTCCTTGGTCTACAAGTTAAGCAACTCAAGGATGGGATTTTCATAAGTCAAGAAAAATACTGCAAGGAACTGCTCAAGAAGTTTGATATGGACCAATGCAAAGCAATCAACACTCCTATTTCAACAAATTGTCAGCTGGATCAAGATTCTGCAGGAAAATCAGTGGATCAAACGAAGTATAGGGGTTTAATTGGTTCCCTATTATATCTAACTGCCAGCAGGCCTGACATTATGTTTGCTGTATGTCTATGTGCTAGATATCAATCTGATCCAAAGGAATCACACTACAATGCAGCAAAGAGAATTCTGAAATATTTGCAAGGATCTAAGGATGTTGGATTGTGGTATCCTAACAAGGTATCTTTGAATTTGATTGGTTTTTCAGATTCTGATTTTGCAGGTAGCAAAGTTGATAGGAAGAGCACAAGTGGGACTTGTCACATGCTTGGATCAAGTCTAATCTCTTGGCATTGCAAGAAGCAAGCTTGTGTTGCTCTCTCCACAGCAGAAGCAGAATACATAGCTGCTGGAAGTTGTTGTGCTCAAACCTTATGGCTAAGGCAGCAGCTAAGTGATTTTGGTATTCTGTTAAATAACATACCTATAAAGTGTGATAATACAAGTGCCATAAATTTGTCTAAGAATCCTGTCATGCATTCTAGAACTAAACATATTGAAATTAGACATCACTTTTTAAGAGAACATATAGCTAATGGAACATGTGATATACAATTCATTGGTACTGAATTTCAATTAGCTGATTTATTCACTAAACCACTTGCTAAAGACAGGTTTCACTTTCTTTTAAATGAATTGGGTATTATTAGCTTGAATTGTCCTCTGCAGTGAAAATTTCAATATGTTGTTTTATGCTTTAACATGTTTCATTGCCTGTTTCAGAAATCACAACTGTGACTAGGAAAGAGAAAGATTTATTTTTTTCCTCTCTCTCACTTTATTGTTGACTGCTTTTACGGTTATTAACCAGCAGGCCTATGCCAATTAGCTTGTGGGTATCCCAACTGATTGGATTGTGTGTAAGTGCAACAGATTTGATTTATCAAATTAAAATCTGGTTCCAATATATTCTTGTGCAAATCAATATCTGAATCTACTGCACCACAGGAATAAAATCTGAAGCATATCAAATTGATTTTCCTTTTAATCCATAATTGTTGAAATCTGATTTAAGTGATTTGCTTTTACAATTGGTGATTTCCAAAATCTGATTTAAGCTCTATAAAAACCTAGCTCAAATCAGTTCTTTCTCACACTTTCTCATTTGTGCTATAAGCTGTCCAGGTTCACACTTGCTTCACCACAGGTTTCGTTTCTGTTCTGAGTAATAATCTGTGCTGTTTTTTTCTCTAGAATTGTATGTTAATAAACTGATGCAGGAAAACACAGATTAAGCATGGCATCCTCATCACACAGAAGGAAGAAATCCAAAGAGCAATCCAGCAGCAACCAAGGCATTCTGGAGAAATGGTTTGCTGGAGATTCTGAAGCAATGACAAGGTACATCCATGAGACAAGCAGGAAGCAAGTCAATGCACCCAAAGTGCTGGAATTTTCTTGGCTGAGAGAAGAAAATCTGATTGAAGCAAAAACCTTGCTCAAGCATCAAAAACTGAAGAACTTTCTAGAGATGACTGGAAATGTATATCCAGATTTAGTGAAAGTTTTCTACAGCAACTTGGTTCAAGATGGCAAAAATCTGGTCTCCCATGTGAAAGGTGTGAAGCTGAAGATTACAAGGGAAATATGGAGCAATGTGGGAGGAATCAAATATTCTGGAATGAAGGTAAGCAAAGGGAACACTGCTGGAATCCAGGGATTCAACAAGATGCAGTTTTACAGAAGTTGTGTGAGGAATCCTGCTGAACCAGTGGCTAGATTTCATGCTGGAAATCTCACAATCATTCCAAGACTCCTTGCCTACATCATTGCTTGGCAGCTTACTCCAAGAGGAAGTAATCATGCAACTCTCCATGAAGAGGACTTGATTTTATTATACTGCATCATGAATCAACTCAAGGTAAATTGGGTAAGTACTATGGTGGAGCATATGCTCAAATCCACAAGGTTACCAGACTATCGCTTTCCATATGCAATTTTTGTGTCAAAGCTAATTGATTACTTTGAAGTTGACACTACAAATGAAAGAAATGACACAATTAAGGCAGCAAGTGAGATAGACAACTCCACTCTCCTCAAGATGGGATTTCAAAAGGAAGATGATAGCTGGATATTCAGAAGGAATGCTGCAAACAGAGCTGAAAATGAAGCTGCTGATCCAGAAAATGAAGAAGAAAATGCTGATGGAGTGCAGAACATGGATGCATCACCAGTACACTCTGCTGGACATGAGGATATTGCTGCTACAAGCCAAAATGCAATGGTTGCATATGAGGCACCTGAATACAGAGGTGAACCTTTGTCTATGTTTGAAAGACAAGTGCTAAGCAGGCTGGACACACTCACATATGAGCAGAAAGCACACTATGAGATGACCTACGCTAGGTTTCAACACTTGGATGATCAACTTGAAGGAGTTCAAGTGCAGCTAGCTGAGCTTTATTACAACAACAAGTGATGGTGTTTTAGTTGTTTTGTGATTTGTAATGAACCTCTATGGTTTATTGGTTTTATTTGAACTGTTATGTATGGCTATTATTATTTCTGTGGTATTTTGTGCTCCCATTCTGTTTGATGAATCCAAAGGGGGAGAAGAATAGCCTAGAGAACAGCCTAAGAATAGCCTGGTACAGGTTCTGCAGATGATATTCACAGTGGCTGCTGATATGATTCAGATGTTAAATCTGCAGGTATATCATTTCTAAATCTGTTGTTCTGCTTTAACACCTGTTTTCTGTGTATATGATTCTGTACAGATTTGGTCATGATCTCTCTTCAAAGCTGTGCAAAGCAAAGGGAATTTGTCTCCATCAAACAGGGGGAGATTGTTGAAGCTGGAATACCAAGGCTTGATGTGTGTTTGATGAAGAAAATGGCTTGGGTGCTTTGAAGATTGTAATAGGTTTTTAGATTCATTTGTAATTAGGCTTGTAAGTGTGTATGATTGCCTTTTGCTGTGTAACCTATCCTAGATGCCTAACCAAGTCTAGATCAAGCACATGATGTGGCTAAATGGTTTTTGAAAAGTCTTTTGAAATGTTTTTAACAGTTTTAAAACAGTACACAAATAAATCTGTTTTATGGAGAAAGAATCTGTTTATTTCTTCTCTGTTAAAAAGGCTTTCGTTAAATGGTTTTGAAAAGCTTTTTAAAATGGTTTTAACAGTTTTAAAACAGTACACAAATAAATCTGTTTTATGGAGAAAGAATCTGTTTATTTCTTCTCTGTTAAAAGGCTTTTCTAAACTTCTGTTAAGGCACCAAGGGAAAGCTCAGTACGTTATTTCAGTTAAGCTGAGCTGGCTTGTGTGCTATACTTTAATCTGTTTTACTGTGAAAGAACAGGTTTATTCTTTGGTCTGCTGAAAGGTTTTCACAAGTTAGTTAGGGCACCAAAGGTACCACTCAGACAGTTATTTCTGTTAAGCTGAGTTGGCAGTTTTCACAAAATAAATCTGTTAAGTTCAAAACTGAATCTGTTGTTTTCTTAACTGCTTTTCAACTGTTTTTTGAAAAGAAGTTAGAAACTGTTTTCTATATAAAGAAAAGTCTCTCTCACATGAATTAGTGCTGAGGAATTACGCTTTTAACAGAGATCAAACAATTTCCATGTGAGAAGAAGGATTGAAAAGAGTTTTTGAAAGGTTTCCAAAGAGATTTTCAAGTGTGCTTGTTCTAGGAAACCTTGAATCTTGGTGAAGGTGCTGGTGCAGTTTCTGCAGCAAATTGAACTACTGGTTTTGAGTTCTTGCATCTTCTTTTCAGGTGTAATCTTTCCTTTATTCTGTTTTGTAAAGGTGTAAGTGTTAGTCACTCCTTGATAGGGTTTCTTGGAGTGCAAGGTGTGCTGAAATAGGGTTTTTCAGCATTGTGTGTGGTGTTCTTGTAGTGTTCAAGAACTGCTGGTTTTGTAAGTGATTGGCACTGTTTTTTAGTGAATTCCACCTTGGGGTAAGGTGAGACTGGATGTAGCTCTGTATAAGTGAACCAGTATAAAAACGTGTGTATCTTGCATTCTCATCCCTGCACTCTTTTCTGCTTTTGCTTAATTCTGTCAAGAACTAAATCTGTTCTTTTTAAATTGAATCTGTTAATTCTGGGTTAAGTGAAAACTGTTCTTCCTGTCTTGTTAAAGTTTTCTGATCATAAACAAGGTTGCTGCATATAATGGCTTAAGTGAATTGTGAACAAACTGACCATTCATTAAAACCTGTGAAAGGATCATTCTTCTTGAAATCTTGTGTTGTGTAATTTTGGTTGGTCTCTAAGCATAGCTATATCCTTCATCCTCACAATAATAAGCTGATCTGGTTCTGTTCTGATTCTCTGTTGATCACAATTTTACAGTGAACAAAATTCAAATTGTGCCAATACTGCTCTGAAAAATCAATTTGTTTCATGTAAAAACAATCTGTTCTTTTTGCCTCTGGAATACTGAAAAATTGTGTGTTCTTGCGAAAATTTTATAAGCTCAATTCACCCCTCCCCTCTTGAACTTAGACACTAATAGACCCAACAGTTTTAACCACTACACCAAGTTCTTTTGTCATATTATGATTTTTATTATACTTATTATTATTATTATTATTATTAATATATAAATATAATTTTTATTATTAATATTTTTAATATCATTTATATTATTAATATTATTTTATTATTAATATCATTTATATTATCAATATTATTAATATCACTAATATTATTAATATTATAAACTTTATAAATATTATTAAATATTGTTAATATTATTAAGTATTGTTAATATTATTAAATATTATTAATATTATAAATATTATTAGTATTATAAATATTATTAATATTATAAATATTATTGTTCTTGCCGGTTGACTTGGTCGTTGGTTGACTCCGATGACTGGTTTAGGCTTCGCCTGTCTCCTTTGAAATCTGTACTTCTCCTGGTCGTTGGAGGCTTTACCTGTAGAGACAAAGGGTGCCCTTACGGTCGTTCGCACTATGATGCTCAAGTTAGTAAGGGCTTATCAAAGAATAAGAAACAACTAGTTTCAGTATTAAAAAAGTGTATTCAAAATTACGTACATTCATATGGGACCTTAAGACCCTTTTATAGACTGTTGCTAGGTTACCACTGGTAACCACCTTCCCTTCCGAGAATCCTTATCTCTAGTGAAAGTGTATTTAATAAAAAGAATTCTATTATAGTGTGCATAATCCTAACAACACAGCTGTGTAGAGTTCTATCTCCTTGGAATGCAACAAACCCTAACAGAATGACCACTGGGGCATCAACAAAGGCAACAACTCTTGGGGCCCAAGCTGTTTTCCAATACATTTGCCTGCTTTTACATATAACATATGCAATGGCTCCAGAGAGAATAAAATCTCAACTGGAATATAACTGGGAACATTATCTTTTACCTTTAAGGTGTAGACCGCAAGTAATTACGGATGCATGCTCCTATCTTTAAGATTATATCATGCAACAAATAACTAATTGCGACTCTCCGCACCATGCATGCATAACGTTCCATAAACCCTAACGCACTTGGGTTTGGGCTTTCACATGATGTTTTTCCTATGCGGGACTTGAATGCGCTAAATACACCCCTAGGCCAATCAAGCCTTATACACGAAGAATTATATCGAATGCATGAATACGAGCTATTGCACAAGTACCTAATTCCAAATGCATGGCCCATCACGCTTGCCATAGACCAGGACGTGTTAAGTGCACCCCTAGGCCTATTAAATGTCTTTACCTTAGCGATTCATAAAGGATTATCCTATAGGCATGTATGAGAGTCAATATGTACGCATACTTGGGACCCAGTCACACGGCCAATGAAACCCATATGCCGAGTTGACCTGCCTAAAGAAGTTGCCAAAGTCTGGCCGACGA
Organism: Phaseolus vulgaris; assembly: GCF_000499845.2. Lineage (NCBI taxonomy): Eukaryota > Viridiplantae > Streptophyta > Magnoliopsida > Fabales > Fabaceae > Phaseolus > Phaseolus vulgaris. The sequence continues at coordinate 35,404,953 of NC_023750.2, read as the reverse complement.
GCTCTTAAAGCTACGAGTTCTGGTCCAATACAATTATAAATATTATAAATATTATAAATGTTATAAATGTTATAAATGTTATAAATGTTATAAATGTTATAAATGTTATAAATGTTATAAATGTTATAAATGTTATAAATATTATAAATATTATAAATATTATAAATATTATAAATATTATAAATATTATAAATAGTACAAATATTATAAATATTATAAATAGTACAAATAGTATAAATATTACAAATATTATAAATATTATAAATATTATAAATATTATAAATATTATAAATAGTACAAATATTATAAATAGTACAAATAGTATAAATAGTATAAATATTATAAATAGTATTAATATTATAAATATTAATAATAATATTATTAGTATTATTAATATTATTATTTGTTTTTTTAATGAAATTTTAATTAGTTACATACGGATATAATCGGTATCTAACAGTTTTCTTTTAATTAATTTTTTAATAAATTATATAGAAATATAATTCTATGTAACATTTTAGTTATTTTTTAATTAAATTTAAAATAAGTTACATACCGATTTTATTTGTATGTAATAATTTTTTTTAACATATGTTATAGTTTTTGTTATTTTTTAATTAAATTTGAAATAAGTTACATACGGATCCTATAAAACATTTTTTTTTAATTAAATTTTTAATACATTATATACGAATATAATTCGTATGTAACATTTTTTATTATTTTTAAATTAAATTTAAAATAAATTATTATATTCATATGTAACAATTTTTATTTTTAATTAAATTTTTAAATACCTTACATACGGATTATATTCGTATGTAATAATCTCTATTTTTTGAATTAAATTTTAAATATCTTACATACGAATTAGAATCTGTAAGTAAATATCCCTATGTAACGTTCACTTTATATACAGATTTTTATTCGTATGTAATAATCGTTATGTAATTCGAGATTTTCTTGTAGTGTCCAACATTGTTAAGGGCTACCTTCAATCCAAAAAGAAGTGAGATCACTCAAATTCATTATCTTAAAATGTTGGTCCAGTAGATTGATGATGTGAATTATCTCTTCAATATCATTACCAGTAAGTATAATATCATTGACATACACAAGGAGAAAAGTAAGCTTAGTATCATGATATTTTAAAAATAATGAATGATCAACAAAAGGTGATACATAATCATGAGAAAGTAAAACTTGTGGTAGTTTGACATACCATTGTCTAATTCATCCTAAATTATTCTAAGCTTAGTAAAGTACTCAGTAACAAATAAATCACCTTGACTCAAAGAAGCAACTTCCATTTGCAGATCAGAAATTTTGGATAAATCTCCTTGAGCATATATCATTTTTAAATCATTCCAAATATCTACTGTGAAATCCATCCATATAATACTCTGTTCAATAGGGATGCAAACATAATGAACTAGTCAGGAGACTACTGTGTTGTTACATCTAGTTAAACCAAATAGGTTGGATGATTCTTGGCTAGGCAAGGATGAGAACCCAAACTCCACATTTTTTTGCACTCAGCACTGTTATAACTTATCTACTCCAAGAGTGATAATTTGTGGAGTCAAGAATCGGTAAGGTTTTCACTAGGATGAAGATAGAGATAATTGTTGGCTGATAATGTTGTTTTGTCCAACGATTGAGCGGATTGTGTTGATCGTTCTTCAACCATCTCTTAAAGAAAAAAAGATTTAGAATCAAGAAATCATGAAAAATGAGAAAGAGGCAAAGAAGTAACAAAGCGCGCAATAGAGCTCTTCGAAATGAAGAGCTTTGATTCCATAACACCATTGAATCTTTCGTCTAGGAAGATGTTGATTACTGTAAAAATGAATTATTTTTTGAAGAAAAAGCTTATGAAAGAATCAAGAACAGAAAAACTCTAGAAAAGCTTCGAAGAAAATATAAGTGAGTAATTGAAAACTTATATTATTATTTGCATGTAAAATAAACTTTACAAAGGGTGTATAAAAAGCAGAAACTGAAAAGGAAAGTGGGCCAAAATATATAAGACCTAGAAACAAATGAAGGGGTTACAAAGAGAAAAAAGCACAGGCCCAATATGGGTCAAAATAAACATACATTTTATCATCAGTTTGCTAAGGTTGAGTTATACTTGAAGTTCACTTCTTAAGATAATATCAGAGTTATTTATAACCTATTTTAGCGAGAGTTTGTTGGACCTATCAGGCTACATACTAATATACTATCGAGCTACCCGTTATCGGGTCGTTATCGAACTATTCATAAATGTTTAGTCTCATAAATGAATTGATTGTTTCAACGTGAAAGAGGTGTGTTTGAGATCTACATCAACTAAAAATAAGATCAATTCATAATATATAAATGAATGCGAACTGCATCTTACATACCAATTTTATAAAGTTGAATTAAACTTATATTCTAACTTAAAACAAAATAATTTGATACATATACCAAATATAATTATCATGCCTTTAGCTCGCGACTTGCACTCAGAATATTCCAACAACTCTTATTATGGCAAAAAATAGTTTACTTTTATCTACAAAGGAACCAGCCAACTATAATTTACTATCCTCACAAACAAGTCAAAAAGATTATATAAACTTTAAAGCTCTTTTCATCATCAAAACAAAACACTTCAAGATCTAAATTACGAACTCGAGTTTTTAACCAATCAAAACTCCAACTTAGAACATGACGAAGTCAACTTCATTTCATCAACCTGCAGACACATTATAATTTGTTGATTTCATCGACCAAGAACATTAGTTTTGCTTCCTTACACAGAAAATTGGACAAAACTTGGGAATTTTTGAACAAGTTAAGCTTTTGGGGAACATGTTGCAGTAGCCATAAAATAAGTAAAAGTTTTGAAGTCATAGGATTCCCTCCATTCATGGTCCTCCATAATCATAGACACTAACCAATCTCATACCCTCATCATTATCATTTTGCTTAGTGGCAATAAACCTCACAAACTCAAACATGCCATGTGTCATTCTTTATACACAATTATCCCAAACTCCACCATATTAGTGGACAAATCTCATTCCTCCAAGTTAACAACAAACACAAGCAGTGGCATCTTGGCTGCATTTAGGTGATTAGTCATAATTCAAATGGACCACGTCACGAAGAAGGGACAAAATAGCCATCTTAATTGCACCCACTAAACTCAAATTGCAACAAATTAATATTCCCTAATGGTGTGATATAAAAATGTAATGAAAGCATTAAGGGTGCATGGAAACAGCAGAAGGGACAGGGAAACAAAGAGGTGAGCCCCATGAATCATTCTATCAACAACGGCTAAATTCCAACACGTCACTAGAAGCTATAAACAAACTTTTTATCATTGCTTTCTTAATTTTTCTCTTTTGTTCTTCATTTAACGTTGCCAACCCGTTCTTTTCCTTTGCATCACGACAAACTTTGACGGCCCTTCTTTTGTTTCATTCTCACTGTAGTTATACTATTATGAGGTTTGATTTGTACGTATTATTAGTGTAACAAGTTTTACATACTCAATAAATGTTTCGTTTAATTTAATTTTCAAAAATAATAATGGGGTTTATAACATAAAATTAATTCCAAACTTTAAATATCATCTATACTTATGATTTATCAATGATTTCTTTATTTAACAAACAATGTCTCAGTGTGGATTGTATTATAATATTACAACATCAATGTTTCTGATGAGTCAACATAAAATATTTTAACATCCTAGTTCACATTGTAGATCTCACTACAAAAAAAAATCATGAAATAGAAACTAATTTTTAGTGACAAAAAATAATTAGTTGCTATAATGATAAAATTAGAGACTAAAAAATGTTTGGTTTCTAAATTAGTTTCTATTATTGTTAAATGATTTTTAAATTGGTATCTAATTAGCAACCAAAGCTTTTGCTATCAAATTTAGAAACTAAATGATCAGTAGTTAAAACTTTGATTGTTAATTAGATACCAATTTAGAAACCATTTAACAATAACAATAATAGAAACTAATTTGGAAACTATTTTTTTTTAGTTTCTAAAATGATATCTAATTTAGTTACTATAACAACTAATTATTTTTAGTCTCTAAAATTGGTTTCTATTTCATATTTTTCTTGTAGTGTGTGTTTGTCATGTGATCACAGCTACTCATTCAAATAGTTTCTTTATTATAACTAATGAGAATCAATTTAATGTGAAAATAGAGAGATGAACTATATATTTAACTCAATAATAATGTATATTTTTAATGTCAAACTTTAAACAAATTGGTGATTATTTTCATAAAAATAATTTATACTATATAAACAAAAAAATATGTCTTTAAAGTTTATTCGAACAAGAGTGATAAAACTATTTTAATTAGATGGCAAAAAGTTTGCAACAATGTAATAGAGACAAATATTCTTAAGTATTATCAGTGTAAATAAATTTACCCGGTCAACCAAAAAGAAATCATAATATATATAGTTACTATTAAAATCAACAACCTTACCTTACCGTAGCATCTATTTTGGATGATATATTTGTATATGAATGACACAATTTTATTTTCTAAATTTATTCTGAAACTGATGAGAGTTAAAAGTAAAAGTAGAAATAATTTCAAAATATATTACTTTTACGTTGAGCAACGTGAAGGTGATGGCAGTGCAAGTGTAGTGTGGTGTTTCGACAACATAAAATGGCAACCTTTTGCAACAAACCAATAATCTTCCCTACCCTTAATTTACTTTGCAACATACATGCAAAAACAGACTATGTAAAAAGGTTTTTACTTTTTTTCTGTCGTGACCTTTATGCCTAGTAGCTCCTCACATCCACAAGAGTCAAGAAATACCTTTGCATAGTCCCTTTTTTTAATTCAATGAACATATTCATTGGTCTTCCAAAGGTTTAATCTTTCACTAATCTGACTTGATTGAAAGATACAAAAGTCTGAGATTTTCAACGTTGTTTCCACCAAGTATTGAACTTAGGTAATGTTAGAACAAATTGATCTTAAGCACATTAATCACTTCTGTTCAACTTGTTGATTCCTTGGATATTCCCTTGAATGCACTTAAATAACTCAAGTTAAATCTGTGTTGTTTATTTTCTGCAGTTGATTTGTGATTATGTGTGTCGTTTTCGCATGCGTTTTACCTATCGATTCAACCATTCGTGATTATGTGTGTCGTTTTCGCGTGCGTTTTTTCTATCGATTCAACCATATATATATTGTTAGAATAGGATTTACAGAAGCTAAAGAGAAGAGTAAAATGTTAAAGTACTAATGGTCAACTAAATTGAAATGGAGCTGAGTGTGTAGTCATGCAAAATTACAAATACAAAAATTACAAAGGCAGCATTAGTCGAGTTAAGTTGGCTGGTATATCTGTTTCTGTTGCAGGCATGCATTGTAAATAATTGAGCTTGGATGATTTTGTGGCTAGTAGTGATTAACACGGTTCAATTTGGAATTTAGCAGATATTGACCATGCTATGTATCCCAAAGAGGAAATACTTACAACTCATTTATTATTCTTCTCCTTTACAATCATCAATCACCCCTGGAATGATTTCAAATGCACAAAAGAACACATATTTTAATGGTTAAACATATCATTCATCTACAAAATAAATATTCAACTTTACAATAAAATTATTAAATAAAAACCAATTTTAAAAACAAAAAATAATTAGCTGATATATTGACTAAATTAAATATTATTTTAAAGTAAATACTATTTTAAAAATTAAAAAAATATTGGTATTTAAATTAGTTTCTATTATTGATAAATAGTTTCTAGATTGATATCTAATTAACTATCAAGATTTTAACTACCAATTTTAGAATCTAAATTAGATAACAATTTAGAAATTATTTATCAATCATAAAAACTAATTTAGATACTAATAATTTTTTTAGTCTCTAAAATGATATCTAATTTAGTCAATATAATAACTAATTATTTTTAATTTTTAAAACTAGTTTATATTTAATGATTCTCTAGTAATGATGGACTCCTATTCTAAATATGAAATATAAAATTTTCATCCCAAAATTACTAAATTTAAATTACATTACATTTTTAAGAGAAGTGTATACACATTTACATATAATATGATTAACCCAAAGATAAAAAGAAATGAAAAGTGTACTATTGGGAGATCGAACATCCGTATACACTTAAGTACTTGACTAATTGACTTCCCGATCATCCCATCTCATATTCCAAATATTAGTTAAGAGCATCATTAGACAATCATTACGTAATAATCATACAAAAACTACAATTAACGGATAATTGGACTTCGTTGGCTCATATTTGCTTCATTGAGTCATATCTGTTGATCAGTTCACCCTTAAGGTCCAAAACTGTAACTATAAATAGACAACTCTCTCTCATAAGGAAAGTGATGGTATTTGCATCCTGAACAACTAATACTATAATTTTTAAAACCGACTTGAACATTAGAATGTTATCACAGGTACTCAAGATAGAAGATCGAAAGAACGGTAATCCTGAACACCTAATACTATAATTTTTAAAACTGACTTGAACATCAAAATATTATCACAAGTACTCATACAAGATAGAAGATCATCAAAATATTATCACAAGTACTCATACAAGATAGAAGATCGAAAGAACATTTCGGTAAGACGAAAACGAAAACGATATACACGACACTTAAGTAATAAGGATAATTCATCCCTATGAGAACAAAAAGTGTTAGTTGAATGTTTAAAATAATGTTGCTAAAACATCATTACTCTTTTTCTATTTCAGAAATTGTGCACATGAACCTACGTAAGAATGATATATTTTGCACAGTATCAACTGTTGGCATTTTCAGAAGCTAATGAAACCCATCCAATATGCCGGGAGTGCAAGTTGCAAGTACAAGAGGAGCACATTATAAACATTAAAAATTAGAAGCATGAAGAAACGTACAAACTACAAATGGGGATGGGAATATACCTACATTCATACGCACTCTCTTCCAAATCCTTACTCACATATATATACAGCATAAATAGATCAGTATCATCATATAAGCCACCAACGTGTTTTCTCTATCCAATCATACACACCATATGCTAAAAAATACTCCAAACTCAACCCAAACCAAAACAAGCTACTCTAGCTAATCAAAGCGCTAAAATCTCATTCTCTTCTTTCTTTGCCTTTTTATTATTATCCTTGTTATGGCAGGAGCTGAAGCTACAAAATATGCTTCTCCTACAAGTCCTACAACCACTGCTACCACCAACATGGCCACCAGATCGAACAAGCCAGCAACCATGATCAGAAGATTCATTGGGGTGAGGCAAAGACCCTCGGGAAGGTGGGTGGCTGAGATCAAAGACTCTTCTCAGCACGTGAGGTTGTGGCTTGGAACCTATGACACCCCAGAAGAGGCTGCAAGGGCTTATGATGAAGCTGCAAGAGCCCTGAGAGGTGAAAATGCCAGAACCAACTTTGCTCCAATGAACCAAGTCACAGGGCAATCAGGGTCTAACCTTTTAACTGGTGATGGGAAGCCTGGTTTGAGCTTTGCTTCCTTGAAAGCCAAGTTGAGTAAGAATCTTCAGAACATCATGGCTAGGGCAAGTGATCACAACAAGTCCTCGAAGAGCCGGGTGAGTGACCACTTCACCTTTGCCAGCATATTTCACCGCAGGAGCTACCAAATCCCTGAAGGGGACATGAGGAACATTGAGAAAGTGGTGCAGCCTAGCATTATTGTACCACCTGTGGAAGGTGGTGTTGATTATGCTGCTGCTGCTAACTGGGAAAGTGCTTCCAGTGTCTCTGATTGCAGCTCTGAGTGGGCCGGGTTCGGGAAACTCGGGTTGGATCAGTCAGACGGATCGGATATTGGAGAGTTCGGTGTTGGTGATCAAGGGTTCTTGGAGCAGCTGATGGGGTGGGTTGAAAGCCCTGATGTTAGTGATCAAAGTGAGTGTTCAAGGAGTAAGAGGTTCAAGGTCTCTTCTTCTGTGCTTGTACCTCCAACTTTCACTGCCTCTCCTTATGATTGTGGATCCCCTTATAGCGGTTATGCCTCTCCTTACAGCGGTTATGCCTCTCCTTATAACGGTTATGCCTCTCCCTATAACGGTTGTGCCTCCCCTTGTAATGGTTGTGCTTCTCCATATTACAATAAGAAGTGAATGAAATTGAAAGCACCATCATATAGCAAATATGCTCATACATATAGAATCAATCATGGAGCTGGTGCTTGCTTCGCTTACTTAGAAGGTTAAGAGAATAACTACATGTTTTGGTGAAGGAAAGGTTTTCACCACATGTATATACAAAAGTGAACATGGCTGTTGAGAAAAAAAGATTGTTATGTCATGGATACGAAATTACTGATATGGAAGTTTGGCTGCAAAGTTAACTCTCTTTCAAGTTGGTTTCATATCTGCACTGTTTGGGATGTAACAAAGGTAAATTTGAGTTTAAAAAGGGCAAAGAAGCATGTGATGTACATGGACGTGCCTATATATATGTGTATGTAATATAGAAACATCCTTGAATCAAAATATAGTGGCAGTTACTTTTGAGTCAATGAAACACACAATGAAAGTGTATTGTGAAAATTCCATGTTTTGCTTTTCATTTTAGATGTACATTGGAAGTTTTTGAGGGAATAATATGGTTGTTTAAGGAAGCTCCAATGTTGTGGAAACTAGATTGAGACGAAGCACTCAAATTACAGTATACTTCAGGGCAGCACCTATATGAGTAAGGCACACTGTCATAGTTAATGCTAGGTTTGAAATTAGAGGAAAAGGGAAGATATAAAGGAGAAGAGGCTGAAAATTATTTTGTTCAGGGTTGACAAAATAAAAAGACTGAAAAATAAAAAGAATAGTAGAAAGTTTATAATTAATTTTTTATTATGTAATAAATAATTTTTTATATTAATATACTAAAAATGTAATTTTTAAAATGATTTTTCAAAAGTAATTTGATATAAAAGAATAATTTTAAAAATGTAAATTAAATTTAAAATAAAATAAAAAAATATTACAAAAAAATTTAGTAAGAAAAACTTATATTTCAAAAAAAAAGTTTTAAAGTAAACTAATTTAAAAATTCAAAATTAATTAATTAAATTTTATTTATTATTTTTTAAAAATATTAATCATTTATCTTATTATAATATGAAATATAAATATTAATAAAAATATTAAATTACATGATTTTATTTGTTATTTAATATTTATTTTGATTTATTAATAAAATATTAAATTATTTTGATTTATTTAATATTTTATTAAAATACAAAAATGTATTAATACTATAATTGTTATAAAAAATGATCGTAATTATAATTAAATCAATGATGCACATAAATAATAAAATAATATTTATAAATATTGATTATAATTTTATATAATTTATATTGTAAAGATTTTATCATTATTTATCCCTATATAAATAATGGATTATTATATATTTTCCTTATAAATTCTTATTTTATTGTAGAAAATATAGCAGTGTAAACATTTATTTATTTTTTCCTGTTTTTGATTTTTGTGTTTTTAATTTCTCTTTTTGCAATTTTTTTCCCTTTGTGCCTGAATAGTAAATCTGCAGATTAGCATATGAGATTGGAGCTTTTATTTGGGTAACAGGATAAGAGTTTTAATAGCTAGCACGTGGAATGTAATTATCAAATTTTAGATTTTGAAGAGAGTGTCTCTTACTGGCCTAAAATTTAGTTGGACGAAGCATTATATTTTCAATTAAAATTTCTAAACACTATGAATATTTTTTCTGTTGGTTCACAAAAAAAATATTGCAATCCTGCTTAAAGTATATGTATCATTCTTTATTATGAATGAAGAATATTTTATTGTTTCTCTCTTCCACTCATGTGAGTTTAGATTTTTCTAGGGTAATATAGTAATCGTGGCTTAATAAATTTGGTGTTTTCATCCACCATCCCAAACCACCTACCAAACTCAGTCATCAATGAGCTCACATAACTTCTCCATCATCAGGTTTTTCACAAACTCTTTGGCATCACCATTCCCATACTCCGGTTACTCAACCTATTCTTCCACCACCACTCCATAGCATTTCCACTACACATATACCCTTCTCCCACCCCACCAACCAACACTTCCTCTAATTATCCACCACCACGTCTAAATTCCTTGTAAAACCATATCACTTTCCATTTTAACCACACTTTTACTATACCCTTTACCCACATAACCAATCACACGGCATTTCCTACTTTTCACCCTCCCAAGCTGCACCTACATTTGATGACATTTGATGGTTCAGAACCTTGAGAGTGGTTTTTTTCAGGCTAAACAATATTTTTCCCTATATTAGGTTGTTTTTACATGTATTCTTTTTATATGAAAGAGACATTTTGAGTTGGTATAAATGGATGCATCACAACTCCCTGTTCACAATTTGCGATTCCTTCAACTACAACTTTGGAAATTCGCTTTGGTCCTTCTTCTTATGAAAATCATCAAGTTGAACTCTTCAAACTATGTTAGTTTGGGTTGGTGGTATACTACCAAACAACTTTTGAGAAAATTTGTGATCGGCCATGGACTTATCCCCTAATGTTATTCTCAATTATTTTCTCTTTAGACTTATTTCTAACATTTGTCGCGAGTTGGCCATCCAAAAACCTACCTTTATTTCTCAAGCCATTAGCAAAACTTATCTAGGCCAAGCTTAAAGATGCTAAAAACCATTTCCATAAACACCATTCACCTCCCACCAATTTGCCCCACTCTAACACCACCAACCCTACCCCTCACCCCTACATCGCAACCACTTTTACATCATCCCTTGCCACTTTACCCACTAAACGTCTCACAGACTCTCAACTCAAGAATGTCGTGTGCTCAAGAGTTATGCTAGAATTGTGATGAAAAATTTATCTCGAGCCATAAATGTGCTCGGTCTTGTTTTCTTTTACTCTTAATGATTGATGATGATCCCCTTATAGATCCATCCTAAACCATCACATTAGACCATGATCTTGACTTCGAACCCCCTCTCCACTTCCAATTATCCCCCCAGCCCAAACATTAAGTTTAAAAGGCACCACACACAACATTCATGTTACTGTCTTAATTGATACATGCAACTCTCATAATATTAAACAACCTCGTCTTGTCCATCACACTCATTTCTTCCTTCTCAGTTATGATGGGCAATGAACAACGTATTCCGTGTGAAAGATTATGTCCGCAAGTCGACACTCGCCTCCAATCCACACTTTTTCAATTTCCCTTTCTCCTCCTACCAATATGAAGGTGCAGATATTGTACTTGACACTGAATGACTTCACACACTTGGGCCTACTATTGCTAATTTTGCAGTCTCGACTATATCATTTACTTATTGCAATAATGTCATTACCTTACAAGGTACTTCCCACCAAAAATTGCAACCTGCCTTTATTCACCAATTGTGCCACTTACTTCTGACTCTATTACCTCATTCCACCTTTTCATCTTTAACCCCCTTCCTCCCACCTATTCCAACTTTCTAACCACAAATGACATGATGATAAGTGTTAGATTTCAGTAATATTTCATATTAAAATATAGACACTTATGGATATTAATTGATAAAATAACCATAATATAACCCCTAATTTTTTAATTTAAACCTTTTTACATAATTTGTGATAATAATTTGAATAAGAACAATTTATTCCCAAATTTGTGTTAATTTCAGGATTCTAGAAAAAAAAATGGAAATGAAAGGGCAAAAGAAGAATTAACAAAGCTAAAATGGGAAAGTTGGAACGCACCGGCACTCACCCAAGCTCACCTAAGCCAGAAGCTCCCAGAGGATCTCGCCCAGGCGATATCACTACAGTGACTTTGGGCCAGTTTTCTTCTAACTCTCTCAGGCAAGCCCAATAACGCTCAGGCGAAAAGTCACTTAGCCCAAGCCCAACTAGGTTAAATATGAGGCTTGAGTTACAACTCTAGACATCATCGAGTGGATTGGAAATCATTAGGGAGAATAAAAGGTGTTAAAAACCCTGGAGGAGGCAATTGTCAAGGAAAAACATTATGAATCTTCTTTTCTTGCTCTTCATGCTTGTGATAGCCAACATGAGTGGCTAATTCTACCCTTTGGGATTTGGAGTAATTTGTTCAAACTCTTATGTATTGAGGTGATATTTAAATATATGTATTGTCATTTTATTTGTAATGCTTGTTTACCATGATAAAGATCCTTATATTTGACTGAAAAGTACTTTTAAGTTTCTGACTTAAATGATAATGCTTAACATATTTGAATGCTAGGAATAGATTTGAAATGTTAATTGTTATCAACATCTAATCGTAATTATAAGAAGTTTTTATAAATAGCAAGGAATTGATATTTAGGAGGCTCTCTTGATAATTTTATATGCGAGGAATCAATAAGTGCTAGATTTCAGTAATATTTCATATTAAAATACAGGCACTTATGAGTATTAATTGATATAATAGACATAAAATAACCCCTAATTTATGAATTTATACCTTTTTACATATTTTGTGATTTTTATTTGAATAAGAACGATTTATTTCCAAAATTGTGTTAATTTCAAGATTCTGGGGAGGAATGAAGATGATTGGACAAAAGAAGAATATACAAAGCTAAAAAGGGAAAGCTGGAACGCACCAACACTCACCAAAGTTCGCCCAAACTCGCCTAAGCCAAACGCCACCAGAGGATCTCGCTCTAGCGAGCTCAATCTCACCCAAGTGAGATTGCTCCAATAATGTTGGGCCTTTTTTCGTGCTTCTCGCCTAGGCGATCCCCAAGGCAGAAGTCACTTAACCCAAGACAATTAGGTTAAATATGAGGCTTGAGGCACAACCCTTGGTGTGGAAGATTAAGAGGAAAACACCATTGAGTGAATTGTAACCCTATTGAAAGGATAAAAGGTGTAAGAAACCCTAGAGGAGGCAGGCGTCAAAGAGAAACATCATGGATCTTCTTTTCTTGCTCTCCCTGTTTGTAACAGCCATCATGTGTGGCTAATTCTACCATTTGGGATTTGGAGTAATCTGTTCAAACTCTTATGTATTGAGGTGATATCTAAACATTATATTTTGTTCTTGATTGATGATTGATATTATTGTTTTGTTTGTAATGATTGGTTTATAATAAGTTCCTAATTTCAATAATACTTCATATTAAAATATAGGAACTTATGAGTATTAATTGCTAATTTTGATATAAAATAATCCATAATTTATGAATTTATACCCTTTTTTTTACATATTATATGATATTTATTTCAATAAGAGCATTTTATTCCCAAAATTGGTGTTAATTTCAGATTTCTAGGGAAGAATAGAGATTTGGACTAAAGAATAAGGATATGAGCTAAAAGGAGAAGGTTGGAAGGCTCAGACGCACAAAAAGAGAAAAAAAAAATCCAACTCAGTAGTGGAGTATCTCACTCAAGCGAACTCATTCTCGCTTGAGTGAGAATGCTCCAGTGAAGTTTTTCGAAAAAACAACACCTTTCTTGCTCAAGCGAGATATTCTCGATTGAGTGAGAATGCGTCATACAAATTGGGCCATTTTTATGTTTTATCAGTAAGCCCATCAGTGCGACGCAGGAAGTCGCCTAACCTTAGTAAATTAGGTTAAATAGGAGGCTAGAGGCTAAACCCTAGTGTGGAAGATTGAGAGAAAAACATCATTGAGTGACTTGTAACCCAATTGGAAGAATAAAAGGTGTTAGAAGATGTGTGGCTTATTCTACCCTTTGGAATTGGGAGTAATTTGTTCAAAATCTTATCTATTGAGGTGATATCTTAACATAATATTATGTTCTTGATTGATTATTGGTATTATTGTTTTACTTCTAATTCTGGATCTAGAATCTTAAATTTGACTTTAAAGTATTTTTTGGTTTCTGACCTAAACAATAATAATTAACATATTTGAGTGTTAGGAATAGACTTGAAATGTTAATTGCTATCAACATCTAATCTTAAAAGATAAGTTGTTTTTATAAATATGCAAGGAATCAATATTTAGGAAACATCTTAATAATTTTATATGCGAGGAATCAATATAAATTATTTATGTTCGGGCATCAATATCAATCAAAGGGCACAATATTGTCATGCTAATCAAAATACAAAAGAGTGAGAAAGATAAAACCCAATCCCTATTTTTCCATTTGAAGCAACAAACTATTTGACTTGTTTTCTTATTAATTCTTGCTATCATAACAACTCTCAACAAACTTTTATTATTCTTTTAATTATTTAGCGAATATTTTACTTGATTATTTAATTGTTCCTTGTGACACATTATTACTTCTGACAACGCGGTGCACTTCTTGTAGAAAGTCATCAGTTTACCATGATCTCATAAATTTAGATTTGACTGTAAAGTACCTTTAAGTTTCTGAATCAAATGATAATGCTTAACATATTTGAATGCTAGGAATAAATTTGAAATGTTAATTGTTATCAACGCCCATCTTAATAATTTTATATGCGAGGAATTAATATAAATGATTTTTATACGGGCATCAATTTCAATCAAAGGACACAATATTTTCATGCTAATCAAAATACAAAAGAGTGAGAAAGATGAACCCCAATCCCTATTTTTCCAATTGAAGCAACAAACTCTTTGACTTGTTTTCTTATTAATCATTGCAATCTTAACAAACTCTCACTACAAAAAATCATGTATAAAGTGACAGTTTTAATATGGCGGTTATTAATAACCGTCACAAATTTTCGTATAATACGACGTTTTAATAAGCATCACAATTATCCTTCAAAATGTGTCATTTTGAACTGTCAGAATTTTCATTCAAAATAAAATCTCGTGTTCCCCTTCCCTCCATTCACCATTCCTCATATTTCTAATTTTTTTGAAAAACCTCTCTTCCCTCCTTCTCTATCATATACATTCACGAAAACTCTACCCACTAGTACAAAATATGAAAACAACGACCCTTTATTTAGTGCAGCTTTGCATTTAAACGCATTTGTAAAAAACGCGATGGCATTTTTGTAATTAAATTGATTTACAAATGCGGTTCTAGGGTAAGACTGTTGGGTTTAATAGTGCCAAAGTTCAAGAGGGGGGGTGAATTGAGCTTTTAAAACTTTCTCGCAGAAACAGTGTTTAACACAGTTTTACAGAAAATAAATCGATTTATGTTAAAATGAACAGATTTATTTCAGCACTGTTTTTGTTTGAAAAGCTTTTAATTCAGCAAGGTTAATCACAAGATTATGCAGTGAGAATTTCCAGATGCACACACACAGATATCAGATTTGAAAAGCAGTGAAACACAAAACAGCAAGCTTCAATTTCAAGCAAGTGATTAAGGTTCAATTGATAGTATGCTAATTAATTGAGTGACCTTAGCAAACAACCTGTTCTAGTGGCTTTTAACAGACTATGAGTGTTCTTCTTGATGTAAAGCAATTTTCCAGAAATTAAGAACAATGAATCACAGAACAGCAAGCTTCAACTTTAAGCAATTTGTTTAAGGTTCAATTGATAGCATTGACAGTTTCTTAAGCAGTCTATCACAGTCAGTCTGTTCAAATGGTTTTTTAGCAGATTTTATATGTTCTTATCAGATTAAAACAACTTTTTCAGAAATCAAGAACAGTATGCACAGTGCCCAGAAAGAACAGATTTATTTTCAATTGAACAGATTTATTTCTTTGCTGTTTTATCAATTATGCAGAAACAAAATTGCAGAGAGTGAGAGAGAATGAACACAAGCAATTATACTGGTTCACTCAACCTGAGCTACATCCAGTCTTCACCAACAACAGGTGGAAATCACTAACACACAGTACAACCAAGTACAATTCCCACTGTTCTTGAAACCTACAAGAACTTAGGTACTCTTGCTGAAAAAACCTATTTCAGCATACACACACACCCACTCTTCAAGAACACCTATCAAGAAGAGTGTTCAACCAAACTATTACAAGAAAGAGATGTGAAACGACTACACCTGATTGAGGATACACAGATCTGCCTTAAACCAGTAGGCAAGATTGCTAGAACAGTAGCTGCACCTCACACCAAGCTTTTGGAACCAAACCAAGAACAAGCACTTTGTGATTTTTTGAAATCTTTGAAGAACAAATGCTAATCCTTGAAAACACTTAACTCTCTGCTGTCAAAACTTGTTTTTACAAATGTATGAACTGTTTGAATCGTTGTTAAACTCAGAAAACAAGTTTGCATTTTATAGAAAGCCAGCTTATAACAGAATTTTGAAAAACAGTTAAAGCTGTTATAAAATGAACAGATTGAAAATAAAATAAACTGATTTATTTTCAAAAGCAGTTAGAGAATCTGTTAAGTGAGGAGACTTAGTCAACCATTCTGGTGCTGAGATAAAACTGAAAAACGTTTAAGCTTGACATGGCACCAGAGGCAAAAACAATCTATTCATTTACAGATGAACAGATTTATTTTTTCAAAACGAAAACAGAGAAAGTTTAACTATTTGAAACTCAGTCGTTTTGAAAAGAAGAAGACTTAGTCAAAATACCTGATGCACAAAATCAAATTTTTACAAGACTTTAGCCAAGGCATCAGTGAAAAAAATGAATCTGTTTATTTAGAAAAGAACAGATTTATTTTTATGCAGTAAACGTGTTTTTGTGTAAAACATGTGAAAAACCGTTTAAGAAAACTTATGCTTGTTCTTATCACATGGCCAGTGGTTATGAGGTGAGTTACTCAGCAAAAAGCCCATTCTTAGACAACCTCTAAGCACTAACTAAGACATACTTAAAGCAAAGCAAAAATACACATGAAATGTACATATAAGACTTCATCAAACACTACATATAGGTCTTCATCAAACACAATCTTGAAGGGGCAGCAACCATCTTCAACAATCTCCCCCTGTTTGATGGAGACAAATCCCCATAGCTAACCTCATAGCATTGTTGCTTTAAGTACCTACACTGCACCAGATTTTAAACCAGAAAAAATAGCAGTATTGCATAGCATAAGACATGGTTTTAAGGTGCAGAATTAACTCCCTGTTTCAGCTAGCTTCACCTAGCATGGTGAGCTATTTTTCTCCCCCTTTGGATTCATCAAACAGCATATAAGCATAGGGAATAAAGGGATATAAAGCAGAAACCACAATCATGATAGTTCAGAAACATAAAACCAAATTGTTCAACATTACAGAACTTGAAAACTGATAAAGAAAGCATTGAAAACAGAAAACTACTGATCCTTGTAGTAAAGCTCTGCAAGCTGTGCCTGAACTCCTTCAATCTGATTATCAAGGTGTTGGAACCTTGCATGAGTAGTCTCAAAGTGTGCCCTTTGTTCTGCAGACATGACATCAAGACGGTACAGCACTTGCCTCTCAAACATAGACATTGGTTCTCCACGGTATTCTGGACTTTGATAGGCAACTATGGCATTTGCAGCAACTTCCTCATGTTCAGATTGGGCAGTAGGTGAGTCATCATCCATAGGAATAGCTTCATCCTCATCCTCATGTTCTGCTTGAGTGTCCTTCTCCTAGAGAACCACCCACTTGTTTTCAATTTTGTGAAAACCCATTTTGGTGAGAGTTGAAGTATCAATCTCACTTACAGCTTTGATAGGGTCATTTCTCTCATTTGTAACATCAATACCAAAGTAATCAATTAATTTGGAAACAAGAATAGCATAGGGAAATCTGTAATCAGCCAACCTTTTTGACTTGAGCATGTGTTCATTGACAATGAACACCAAGTTTACCTTAATCTGGTTCATGATGCAATATAGGAGAATGAGATCCTCTTCATGTAAGACAGCATGGTTTGTCCCTCTTGGAATCAGTTGCCATGCTATGATGTATGCAACTAGACGTGGAGTGAGGTTCAAATGCCCTGCATGGAACCTGTTTATACTCTCTGTAGGATTCCTCATGCAACTCTTATAATATTGCAGCTTGTTGAATTCTGAAATTCCACTGGTATTTCCTTTCCCAACTTTCAGTCCAGCATATTTTATTCCAGCCACAGAATTCCACACCTCACTTGTGATCTTCATCTTGGTCCCTTTCACATAAGAGACAACATTCTTCCCATCCAATGTGAGGTTAGTATAAAACACTTTAACCAAGTCAGGATAAACATTACCCGTTAATTCCAGCATCTTTTTCAGTTTCTGGTGCTTCAACACAGCCCTTGTTTCTACCAATTTTTCAGATTTCAGCCAGTTGAAATCCAGCACCTTGGGTATGTTGATCTGCTTCCTGCTTGTTTCATGAATGTAGGTATTGATGCCTTCTTCATTTCCAGCGAACCATCCTTCTAACACACATTGAGAAGTGGTTTGCTTTCCCTTGCTTTTCTGTTTTTGTCTTGAAGACGAAGCCATGTTAACCTGAATTCTTTTCTTGATTTCAAATGGTGAGAATAGAAAGAGAATGGCCAATGTGGGTAGCAAGTATTCACACAGATTTATAGCAGAATAAATGGATTGATATGGCAGTTATGAGTGGATATGCATGAAGATATTATGCTCTGAATTTGTGCAGAGAATCTTTGAAAATATGCACCAAATATTTAGGGTCACGATGCATACACTCAAATTCTATTGAGCACCCAAACCATCAAATCGGTTACATAACCATGACCAAAACCGTCAAAGGTACAGAGGTTAATGCCCACTAAGTCAGTCAAGCAGTCAAATATCAGAATTTCTCTTTCCTAGTCATCAATGCATATCAGTGCAGAAAATAAACACATTTAATTGCGAATAAACAGATTTAATTTTTCACTGCTAGGTACAATTGACATTTATAATACCCAATTCATTAAGCAGAAAATTAAACCTATCTTTGGCTAATGGTTTTGTGAACAAATCAGCAAGTTGTAAATCAGTACCAATGAACTTAATATCACATGTTCCATTAGAAATGTGTTCCCTTAGAAAATGATGCCTTATTTCAATGTGTTTGGTTCTTGAATGCATGACAGGATTTTTGGTTAAGTTGATTGCACTTGTATTATCACACAGCAGAGGTATATGGTTAAGTAAGATACCAAAATCATTCAATTGTTGTCTTAGCCATATAGTTTGAGCACAGCAACTCCCTGCTGCAATGTATTCTGCTTCAGCAGTGGAAAGAGCTACACAAGCCTGCTTTTTGCATTGCCATGAGATCAAGCTTGATCCAAGCAAATGACAGGTTCCACTTGTGCTCTTCCTATCAATTTTGCAACCTGCAAAATCTGAATCAGAATACCCAGTTAAGCTTAATGAAATGTTACCTGGATACCACAAGCCAACTTCTTTAGTTCCTTGCAAATACTTCAAAATCCTTTTGACAGCATTGTAGTGTGATTCTTTAGGAGCAGACTGAAACCTTGCACACATGCACACTGCAAACATTATATCTGGCCTGCTGGCAGTAAGATACAGCAGTGATCCTATGAGTCCTCTGTATTTGGTTTCATCAACAGAAATTCCAGCTTCATCATGATCCAAATGACAGCTTGTTGAGAAGGGTGTGCTGATTGGTTTACACTTGTCCATTTCAAATTTCTTCAGCAGATCCTTGCAATACTTGGCTTGACTTAGGAAAATGCCATCCTTGAGTTGTTTGACCTGCAAGCCTAGAAAATAGTTCAACTCACCCATCATTGACATTTCAAACTCACTCTTCATGACTTTCACGAAAGCTTCACACAATTCTCCATTGTTTGATCCAAAAATGATGTCATCCACATATACTTGGACTAGAATTGAGTCATCTCCTTTCTTCTTAATGAACAAGGTCTTATCTGATGTGCCTCTGTCATAGCCTTGAGAGGTGAGAAAATCACTTAGCCTCTCATACCATTGCCTAGGAGCTTGCTTGAGTCCATAGAGAGCCTTTTGGAGTTTGAACACATATTCTGGATGTTGATGGTCTTCAAAACCTGGTGGTTGTGAGACAAATACCTCTTCATTTATATAGCCATTTAGAAAGGCACTCTTCACGTCCATTTGAAATAGCTTGAACCCTTTGATGCAGGAAAAGGCAAGCAGCAGTCTAACAGCTTCTAACCGAGCCACTGGTGCATATGTCTCATCATAGTCTATTCCTTCTTCTTGATTGTACCCTTTAGCTACAAGCCTAGCCTTGTTTCTGGTGATCACTCCATGCTCATCCATTTTGTTTCTAAATACCCATTTTGTTCCAATAACATTCATCTCAGGTATTCTAGGAACAAGAGTCCAGACCTCATTAAGAGCAAACTGATTCAGTTCCTCTTGCATAGCTAAAATCCAGTTACTGTCCTTGAGAGCTTCATTCAAATTCTTGGGTTCAACTTGAGATACAAAGGCCATTGCTTCACAGAAATTGTTCAAGGATTTTCTAGTTGACACTCCTTTCTCAATGTTTCCAATGACATTATCAAGGGTTAAGTCTCTTGGGGTTTTCCACTCTTTTGGCAAACCTGCAGCTGCAGTAGATTCTTGTATAGCATGTGTATCAGCAGTATCAAAATGAATCGATTCATTTTCATTTAAAACAGATTTAAATTCATTACTGTCAGGTTCATCAGCAGTTTTAGATAGGCTATGATCAGTTTCATCAAAAACAACATGCATTGATTCTTCTACTATAAGCAGCCTTTTATTGAAGACTCTATATGCATGACCATTCAAAGCATAACCAATGTGCACACCTTCATCAGATTTAGCATCAAACTTACCAAGATTTTCTTTGCCATTATTCAATACAAAACATTTACACCCAAATACTCTAAGGTGACTCACACTAGGTTTTCTGCCCTTATACAATTCATATGGGGTTTTCTTAAGAATTGGTCTTATTAAGGTTCTATTTAAGACATAACCTGCAGTATAAACAGCATCAGCCCAAAAGTACTTAGGAAGCTTAGATTCATTTAACATAGTTCTAGCAAGTTCCTCTAGTGATCTATTTTTCCTTTCAACTACACCATTTTGTTGGGGTGTCCTAGGGGCTGAAAAGGTATGAGTTATCCCATGCTTCTCACAGAACCTCTCAAACTTAGCATTTTGAAACTCTCCCCCATGATCACTTCGAATAGATTTTATGCAGCAACCATTTTCATTTTCCAGAATTTTTGCTAATCTCTTAAAGGCAGAATAAGCATCATGTTTATGTGCAAGAAATAGAGTCCATGTAAATCTAGAGTAATCATCCACAACAACTAAAGCATACAAATTTCCAGCCAAGCTAGCAACTCTAGATGGACCAAATAAGTCCATATGCAACACATCCAATGGATTTTTTGTAGAGACAATATCCTTTAACTTGAAAGAGGATTTGATTTGTTTACCTTTCACACAAGCATCACAAAGCCTGTTATCCTGAAATTTAATGTTAGGTAAACCAGAAACTAAATCTTTAGATTTCAATTTATTCAAGTGATTTGTGTGTATGTGAGCTAACCTCCTGTGCCACAACCAAGACTCATCACTTCTGGACAGCAAGCACTCATTTGAAGAGTTAGTTTCCATGATATTCAACAAGTAAATGTTATTCACTCTCTTACCAGTAAACAGTGCCTTACTAGATGAATTACTTGAGATTGTGCAGCCACTTGACTCAAAATTCACTTTGTATCCTTTGTCACAAAGCTGACTTATGCTGAGAAGACTATGCTTGAGTCCTTCTACATACAGCACATTCTCAATGGTTGTTGAATTCCCTGTTCCAACAATTCCTCTGCCCAAAATCCTCCCTCGGTTATTATCACCATAGGTCACATGTCCTTCTGCTTTGAGCTTTAAGCTGGTGAACTTTGTAAGATCTCCAGTCATATGCTTGGAACAGCCACTGTCCAAGTACCACTGGTTTTTCTTGCTTCCAATCTGCAAAACAGAATAAAAAATATACAAATGGTACCCTTTTCAGTATAGGGTCCAGCACAGATTAACACCTTCTCTTTGGTAGCCATTTAGCTAAGTTCTTAGGCACAAGATGTTTTCTAGCAATGCAAGACCTAGATGCATGACCAGATTTCATGCAGTAAAAACAGGTTACATGAGATTCCTTTTTGCCACTGTTAAAAGCTGAAAAAACTGATTTTGCTGGAACAAAAAAACTTGAAAGCTTTTTGACATTGGTTGTATTTCCAGGGGTATAACCAAGTCCATTCTTATTGAAAACAGCATTCTGTGATCCAAGGAGAGACTCAAGGTTTTCTCTGCCCTTGGTGAAATTGGAAAGGGTTTTCAGCAAATATTCCACTTGTTTTTCCAATCTTTTGCAATTTTCACAGTTTTTAATAGAGGCATGCAAGCAAGTCAGTTCAAGGCTTACCAAATCTGTTTTGGCCTTATGCAATTCTTCCTCAAGTGTTTTTACTTTAGGTGCAAGCACATTATTAACCTTTTGCAGCTTATTGCATATTACAGCTAGCCTATTGGCTTCCTCATGTGTTTCCTTGAAGGCAGCAAGCAAATCATCATAGTTATCAGAATCAGCAGAAAAATTACTTACTGATTCAGAGCTTGACTCCTCATCCTTCATCATGAAGCACAAATTGTTCTCCTCATCTTCTGTTGAAGAGCTGCTAGTTGAGGATACTTCATTTTCCTCCCATGAGATGTAGGCTCTTCTTCCTTTGTTCCTTTCAAATTTCTTGCTGGCAGATTTGTCCCTTGTTTGATTGTCTGGACAATCTGTTTTGATATGCCCTGTTTTGCCACATCCAAAGCAAGTATATTTAGAGGAATTTGAATCTTTGGGTTTAGGATACCTTCTTTTCTGCTGGTTCCTGTTTTTGCTTTTCTTCCTCAGGAATTTGCTGAATCTTTTTGTAAGAAGGCTGATTGTATCATCATCTTCAGCATCTTCTTTTTCTTCCTTGATCTCATCCAATTCAGTTGCTTTCAGTGCAAGCCCTTTGGGTTTTCTCTCTGTTGTTTCCTGCTCTTTAAGTCTTTTGAGCTCTAGCTCATGCTCCATCAGCTTTCCAAACAGTGCAGCAGTTTCCAATTTTGACAGATCACGGCTTTCAGAGATAGCTGTCACCTTTGGTTGCCAGCTTCTGTCGAGGCACTTCAATATCTTTGTGTTGAGCTCCTCTCTGTCAAATTCTTTTTCCAAGCCAGTGAGGTGATTCACAATGTGGGTGAATCTCTTCTGCACATCAGCAATGCTCTCCTCGGGTTGCATTCTGAACAGCTCATATTCTTGGATGAGTGCATGTTTCCTTGACCTTTTCACATCTTCAGTACCTTCATGAGTCACTTCTAAGACTTCCCACATCTCCTTAGCTGACTTACATTGAGATATCCTGAAGAACTCATCCATTGTCAATGCAGAGGTTATGATGTTCTTGGCCACAAGATCATGTTGAGCCTTCCTCCTTTCGGTCTCATTCCATTCTGATCTTGGCTTTTCCACTTGTTCATCCTTGACAACCTGCATTGCCACATAAGGTCCATTGACCACAGCTTCCCAAATTAATGCATCAATAGATTCCATAAAAATTCTCATTCTAACTTTCCAAAATGCATAATTCATTTCATTAAACATAGGTGGTCTATTAACAGCAGAACCTTCAGCAAAAAGCACATTGAACTCAGACATTATTACAAACAAACTTGATTAAAATACAAGTCCTAGCTCTTGATACCAATTGTTGGGTTTAATAGTGCCAAAGTTCAAGAGGGGGGGTGAATTGACCTTTTAAAACTTTCTCGCAGAAACAGTGTTTAACACAGTTTTACAGAAAATAAATCGATTTATGTTAAAATGAACAGATTTATTTCAGCACTGTTTTTGTTTGAAAAGCTTTTAATTCAGCAAGGTTAATCACAAGATTATGCAGTGAGAATTTCCAGATGCACACACACAGATATCAGATTTGAAAAACAGTGAAACACAAAACAGCAAGCTTCAATTTCAAGCAAGTGATTAAGGTTCAATTGATAGTATGCTAATTAATTGAGTGACCTTAGCAAACAACCTGTTCTAGTGGCTTTTAACAGACTATGAGTGTTCTTCTTGATGTAAAGCAATTTTCCAGAAATTAAGAACAATGAATCACAGAACAGCAAGCTTCAACTTTAAGCAATTTGTTTAAGGTTCAATTGATAGCATTGACAGTTTCTTAAGCAGCCTATCACAGTCAGTCTGTTCAAATGGTTTTTTAGCAGATTTTATATGTTCTTATCAGATTAAAACAACTTTTTCAGAAATCAAGAACAGTATGCACAGTGCCCAGAAAGAACAGATTTATTTTCAATTGAACAGATTTATTTCTTTGTTGTTTTATCAATTATGCAGAAACAAAATTGCAGAGAGTGAGAGAGAATGAACACAAGCAATTATACTGGTTCACTCAACCTGAGCTACATCCAGTCTTCACCAACAACAGGTGGAAATCACTAACACACAGTACAACCAAGTACAATTCCCACTGTTCTTGAAACCTACAAGAACTTAGATACTCTTGCTGAAAAAACCTATTTCAGCATACACACACACCCACTCTTCAAGAACACCTATCAAGAAGAGTGTTCAACCAAACTATTACAAGAAAGAGATGTGAAATGACTACACCTGATTAAGGATACACAGGTCTGCCTTAAACCAGTAGGCAAGATTGCTAGAACAGTAGCTGCACCTCACACCAAGCTTTTGGAACCAAACCAAGAACAAGCACTTTGTGATTTTTTGAAATCTTTGAAGAACAAATGCTAATCCTTGAAAACACTTAACTCTCTGCTGTCAAAACTTGTTTTTACAAATGTATGAACTGTTTGAATCGTTGTTAAACTCAGAAAACAAGTTTGCATTTTATAGAAATCCAGCTTATTACAGAATTTTGAAAAACAGTTAAAGCTGTTATAAAATGAACAGATTGAAAATAAAATAAACTGATTTATTTTCAAAAGCAGTTAGAGAATCTGTTAAGTGAGGAGACTTAGTCAACCATTCTGGTGCTGAGATAAAACTGAAAAACGTTTAAGCTTGACATGGCACCAGAGGCAAAAAGAATCTATTCATTTACAGATGAACAGATTTATTTTTTCAAAACGAAAACAGAGAAAGTTTAACTATTTGAAACTCAGTCGTTTTGAAAAGAAGAAGACTTAGTCAAAATACCTGATGCACAAAATCAAATTTTTACAAGACTTTAGCCAAGGCATCAGTGAAAAAAATGAATCTGTTTATTTAGAAAAGAACAGATTTATTTTTATGCAGTAAACGTGTTTTTGTGTAAAACATGTGAAAAACAGTTTAAGAAAACTTATGCTTGTTCTTATCACATGGCCAGTGGTTATGAGGTGAGTTACTCAGCAAAAAGCCCACTCTTAGACAACCTCTAAGCACTAACTAAGACATACTTAAAGCAAAGCAAAAATACACATGAAATGTACATATAAGACTTCATCAAACACTACATATAGGTCTTCATCAAACACAATCTTGAAGGGGCAGCAACCATCTTCAACAAAGACCGCATTTGTAAATCATTTTAATTGATTTACAAAAGCGGTCTTACCCTAGAACCGCATTTGTAAATCAATTTTACCCTAAAAATTGAAGCGCGCCACTAGTTTTCACTTTCACTTTCGTCTTCTCCGCTCTTCGTTTCAACGTTCTCAGTTTTAGTTCCCACTGCATTGTAAGTTTCAGCTCTCTCCGCTCTTCGTTTCACTCGTTTGTTTTCGTTTTCGTTTTTGCATCATTCATTATTCACTTCCTTGGCATTGTCATTTTCGTTTCCTAACTCGTTTTTGGCATATAGGTTACTGTTCTATTGGTTTCGCTGATTTTTTCTGCTCCGCCACCGCCACAACTTCCGCCACCGCCTTCGCCTTCGTCTTGTGCCTCTGCCACTCCGATCACCATCAACCTAAAGGTTGGTGTTGTATTTAATATTTATTTAATATTTTGAATTTATATTTAATATTTAATATTTTGAATTTATATTTAATATTTTGAATTTTTATTTAATATTTTGAATTTTTATTTTTCTGTATTATAATATATATTTAATTAATAACTAATACAACTTGGAATTTATAACTAATAACTAATAATTTATATATTTGTGTGTATTTTGAATTTTTGTATTATATAATTTCTATTTTCTTAAATTTATATTATATATTTAGTTAGTTGTTAATTACATTTTAATAAAAGTTTTATGCTATGTTAGTTATTGTTCCTTTTAGAATAGAAATATCGTGTTTGGATTGAGTCCGGGGATGTTCGACCCTCGGCAAATGTGTGAGATTGAATAGAATACTAATTATTAGAAAATCCTAACTATATTCCATAATATATAATGGATCGAAGTTGGATTAATGTTGTTCGTATAAGTGATGAGTACGAAAGGGGAGTAGAGGAATTTATACAATTTCCGCAGCGTAACGCGATTATTAGTGGTCATGATGGAGCAAAGATCAGGTGTCTATGCGTTAACTGTTTGAATGGAAGGATACTGGATGTGAATATCATAAGGGAACACCTGCTATGTGATGGGTTTCTTCGATCTTATACAACTTGGACATGGCATGGTGAATTATTAAATTTACCACGTGTTTCCGTAACTGAAGAATATGTGGGTTCTACCATGGATGAAGCAGTACACGATGATGGAGATGATGATCGATTGGAGGACATGATTCGTGATGTGGGAGCTGAGTGTTTTGCAAAAGCGCATGGATATGAAAGTATGTCAAAAGATGCAGAGACTCCTTTGTATCCTGGATCAACTAACTTCACACGGTTGTCGGCGGTGTTAAGATTGATGAATTTGAAGGCAATAAACGGATGGACTGATAAAAGCTTCACGAAATTGCTCCAGCTGTTGAAGGATATGCTTCCAGAGGGAAATAGTCTACCTAATCGTAATTACGAGGCCAAAAAGATTCTTTGTCCAATGGCTATGGAGTACAAAAAGATACATGCATGTCCTAATGATTGTATATTATACCGGAAAGATTTTGAATTGTTGAAAAGTTGTCCGAGGTGTGGGTTATCACGTTATAAGTTGAAACAAAAAGATGATGATTCTATTGATGACATGGAAAAGCATGGACCCCCAATGAAGGTTATGTGGTATCTTCCCATCATTCCAAGGATGAAGCGTTTGTTTGCAAACCCAGACGATGCTAAGAATCTTAGATGGCATGCAGATGAGAGGAAATGCGATGGCATGTACCGACATCCAGCTGATTCTATTCAATGGAAGAAATTTGATGATGACTTTCCAGAATTTGGCAAAGAATCAAGAAATATCCGACTTGGTTTAGCTACAGACGGAATGAATCTGTTTGGTAATATGAGTACAAATCACAGTTCATGGCCTGTATTACTAGTTATTTACAACTTACCTCCTGGATTGTGCATGAAGCGAAAATACATGATGTTGTCTATGATGATATCCGGTCCGAAACAACCAGGGAATCATATTATCTAAGTCCCCTAATTGAAGATTTGAAGTTAATGTGGGACCAGGGTGTCGAAGTATTTGACGGATTTGCTAATGAAACTTTCAAGCTTCATGCCATGTTATTTTGCACCATCAATGACTTTCCGGCATATGGTAACTTATCAGGTTATAGTGTTAAGGGTCACAAAGCGTGTCCAATATGCGAAGAAGACACTGCTTCTCAACAATTGAAACATGGAAGGAAAACAGTATATCTTCGGCATCAGAGGTTTCTTAGAAGTCATCATCCTTACCGGAGGTTGAAAAAAGCCTTTAATGACACCAAGAGGGTAGTGGTCCACCAACTCCATTAACTGGTGTTGAGGTTTACGAAAAGGTAAATAACATAGACCACACCTTCGGTAAGTCCAAAAAAAAGTCATCTGTGACAAATATTTGGAAGAAGAAATCAATCTTTTTTTATCTTCCGTATTGGTCGAGGTTAGAAGTCAGACATTGCATAGATGTAATGCAGGTTGAGAAGAATGTGTGTGATAGCTTAATTGGTACACTTCTTAACATTAACGGGAAGATGAAGGATGGTCTAAATGCTCGTTTAGATTTGATTGAGATGAACATACGCGGCGAGTTGGCACCCATAGAAATGGGTAAGCGTACATATTTGCCCTCAGCCTGTTACACAATGTCAAAAGATGAAAAAATTAGTTTTTGTCAATGTCTAAAGGGTGTGAAAGTGCCACAAGGACATTCCTCAAATGTGAAGAGCCTAGTGTCAATGCAAGATTTGAAGTTAATTGGGTTGAAGTCTCATGATTGTCACATCTTGATGCAACAGTTGTTGCCGGTAGCTATCCATGGGATCTTACCAAAAAATGTTAGACACACCATAACCCGTTTGTGCTCATTCTTCTCTTCCATCTGTTGTAAAGTCATTGATCCCTCAAAAATAGATGAACTTCAAAATGAAATTGTTGTTATCTTGTGTGAATTGGAAATGTTTTTTCCTCCGTCTTTTTTTGACATCATGGTTCATCTAGTGGTGCATCTGGTAAGAGAGGTTAGATTGTGTGGACCAGTGTACTTAAGATGGATGTATCCTATTGAGCGGTATATGAAAATTTTGAAAGGTTATGTGAAAAATCATTATCGTCCAGAGGCTTCAATGATTGAAAGGTACATAGCTGAAGAAAGTATTGAATTTTGTTCAGAGTACATGACAAAAGCAAATCCAATAGGTGTTCCAGCTAATTCATGGCACCACAGGCGTTCTACAACTAAATGTTTACGTGGTGTGAATATTGTAAGCAAATCTCGATCAGAAGTCTTGCAAGCACATTTGTACATATTGAATAACACAGATGAAGTTGTACCTTACATAGAAGCTCATAAAGCCATTGTGAAGGCAAATAACCCAAGACAAGCAGAGAAATGGGTCTTGATGGAACATAATAGAACTTTCATGCCTTGGTTTAAAGATGAGGTGTTCAAGGATTCAACGGCATCAGAGACCTTGACTTGGTTGGCTGCTGGATTGAAGTTTGATGTCATCTCATGTACAGCGTACGAAGTGAATAATTGTATATTTTACACGAAGTCCATGGATGAAAAGAGTAGAGTTCAAAATTCTGGTGTTACTCTTGAAGCCGAGTCAATGCAGTTTTCGACTTCGAAAGATACAAATCCAGTACTTGGATCAATGGCATACTATGGGTTTATAGAAGAGATATGGGAGATTGACTACACTAAGTTTTCCGTTCCAGTTTTCAAGTGTAAATGGGTTGACAATAAAAGTGGGGTTAAAATTGATGAATCAGGATTCACACTAGTGGACTTTCGAAAGATAGGGTATCGAGATGAGCCATTTATAATGGTTCAACAAGCATCTTAGGTTTTCTATGTGAAAGATCCTACGTCAGAACATTGGTATGTCGTTTTACACGGGAAAAAACAAGGGGAAGCCATAGATGATATTGAAAATGGCGAAACTCGTTCATTCACACCAATGATAACTAATAAAGATGACGATGTACTTGATGATGTACATGCAACCCGTAAAGACCACAGTGAAGGAATTTACATATAAACATTCAACCCACATTCAACCCACATGCAACATGTAAATAAACATTTAGAATTTTTTGTATTATTTTTATATGATTTTAATTCGATGCACATTAACTAATGTTTGTTACCTAATTTTTTTAACAGAGACATGGATGACGACCAGACTCCAGAAAGACCTTGATCTGGACGAGGCAGTAGAGGACCTACTAGATTGAAGCGTCTTGCATTGAGACGTGCTGCTGGTGAGAAAACACATGTTGACATTGACGTCAACACTGGAGTAGCTTTTGGTCCTAAGGCAGATGAGTTTATGAGCTATCTTGGAGTTGTTTCTCGTGAGAGGCTCTCCATTTTGATTAATTCATGGGATGAGGTTTCAGAGGTTGATCGGAACATGCTATGGGAGGATTTTCTGGTAAGCTTTACATTATTATTGTTATCATATAATGCTTTTTAATATTGATTAATTAATTTTAATTTGATGATGTTATTTTCCAGGCAAACTTTGACATTCCTGATGTGGAACCGCTTCGATCAAAGATATTATCCAATATCGCACTTAAATTTCGTACCTTTAAGTCAAGACTGACTTCGAGATACATTTTTGGCGACCTTAAAGACGAAAATCCATGTTTAAAGTACCAACATATTGATGAAGAGACATGGCGTCTTTTTAGAGAAAGCCGTGAAAATGAGGCTTAGATGGTAAGTGAAGTAACTTTTTTGTTTATATAACATTAATAAGTTTATCTTATTTACTTCAGTTTGTTTATTTCAATTATGACAGGATCGTCGGAAGAAAGCTCAAGAGATAGCTTTGAAGAATCTTACCCCGCACGTTATGTCTCGTTTGGGGTATAGAAAACTTGAGCAAACACTGATGGTGGAAAAGGAGAAATCTCAACAGGGGACGTTGTCTGAGAATGTGGAAACAGGGGTCACTTCTCCTCCATCACCACCTTTTCGCCATGTAAAATGGAAGAGGGCCCGAATTAAAAAGTCGGGTGCACCAAGTTCTGAGCAATCCGGGGTTATAATCGAAAAAATTGTAAGTTATTTTTGTTATTTTCAATTTTTTTAAAGCATTAATTATATTAATGATTGAAAATATGATTTTTGTGTACTCTTGCAGGATTCCTTGGAATCCGACGGTAAATTTGTTGCTGAAGGTCGTCACGATATCCTGGTTGAAGCAATTGGACGACCTGAACACTCTGGTCGTGTTCGTGCCACTGGACAAGGGGTCGGAATTAAACTTTATTTTGGAGTTTCAGAACGACAGCCATCCTCCTCCTCCAAGAAGAGTAAGTTACGTGAAGAAATAATGGAGGAGATGAGAAAGGAGACTGATTTCATGTGGCTAGAGATGAAAAGGGAGAATGATCGAATGCGACAAGAGTTTCTATCGCAACAAGTTTGTGCTGAGCCGATTGAACCCCTTGTTAGTCCCACTCCCAAGAGCACAAAGGGGAGTTGTGCGGCTCCTCCAACATCAGGGGATGATATCAATGGGCAGACAGAGGATTGTGAGCTACTGGTAGTGGGCGGCAAACTTCCTCGGGTGGTGGCACTTGGAAAAGTCTATAAAAACGCCACCACCTTACATAACGTTCCTCTCTCCCCTGATGTGGCGAAGGTAACAGTTGAAAAAGTACGATTTCCTGATGCTCGTGTTCCACTACCTTCAGATGAGGTAACCACTGTGGCCGATGCATTTCAGACATTCGTTGCCTGGCCCAGAGAGCTCATTCGATCTATGCCCGAACCTCATGTAATAATTTCGTTTCATTATATTATTTTTTATTTATATTTATATATTACATATAATTTAATACAAATGTTGTTTATCTTGTAGAAACCTTTTCAGCCACCAAGTCCGAAAAAGAAGCGTGAGGTTCCAGTTGACGATCCTATGGCTTCCCTACGTCTCATTGCTAGTCAGATTGGCAATGATCCTTTTACAGTTCCGTGGGATAATACATTTTTTCAAATAAACACTGAACTGCCACTGATGATTTACAACACAGATTTATCAGAATTTATATCTGGGAAACAGGAGCTCAATATAAGTATAATTCAATTTTTTATGATGTAAGTATCTTTACCTATTATTCAATTTACTTTATGTTAAATTATTATTGATTATGCTTTAACTAAAAACTTGTAGGTTTTTGCATAGAGTCTGTATCACTGAGGGGAAGGAAAATATGTATGGATTCTTAGATCCTGCATATACTAATCCCGTTGGACCAAACTCAACTGAGACTCAAGCATACATCACTAACATCCTGGAAAAAGAGGGAAAACAAATTTATTTATGCCCTTATATTAATCAGTAAGTTTAATTATATGTCATCAATTATTATTATTTCATGTTTTAAATATTTACTAACTCTTTTCATTGATCATATAGGCATCATTGGCAGTTACTTGTCTTATCAATGGTTGATAAGACTGCTGTGTGGTTTTGTTCCCTACACAAGAAGATGCCCACAAAATTTAAGGATATCATTGATACGTAAGTATAGTATAAACTTAACTTTGTATGTTACTAATTAACCATCTACTAACGAGGTTTTTTGTATTAACCAGTTCATGGCGTGGATATAACATCCTAAAAGGTCGATCCAGTTCAAATAATTTGAACTACATAAGAGTAAAGGTTTGTAATTTTTTTTCTTTCTCTATTATCATTGTTTATCAATATACTAACATATTACTTTTTATTGAATTATAGTGTAATAAACAACCAGGAAGCTATGAGTGTGGCTATTACATTATGCAATGGATGATTACCATTATAAGACTAGGTGTTAAAACTGGTTGGAAAGAGGTATATGTTAAATCATTTTTATAATTCTTGAACATATATATATATCTAGAAACTAATTTATGTCAACTTTGCAATGCAGTTATTCACAGAAGAAACACCAATGAGTGAGGAAGGCATTTCATATGTTAGAGATTCTTGGTTCACATATTTCATTAATTTTTATAACTCTAGCATAGGTAAACAATAGTGGTTTTATTATATGTAATTTGATCACTTGTAAATGTACATTTTGATGATTTCAATTGATTACTACATTTCTGTATTTGTCTGGCTGGGTTTGATCATTATGCAGGTTATTTAAATATATGGTTTCTGCACAAAACAGAGTGAACTTTAAAAAAAAAAACACTATTTACAAATGCAGTCTTCTTAAATGACCGCATTTGTAAATAGTGATTTATGAATGCGGTTTTTACCTAGACCGCATTCATAAATCCTAAACCCCAAACCCACTCCCTAATTCAGAATAATATACAAATGCAGTTATTTTAGGTAACCGCATTTGTAAATGTGATTTATGAATGCGGTCATATGACCGCATTTGTAAATGCCAGATTTACGAATGCATGCTGATCAAATGCGGTTCTATGACCGCATTTGTAAATTTAAAATAGCCGCATTTGTTTTACATATTTGCACTAGTGACCACTCTTCTCTCTCTCTGCAAACCTCTCCGTTCAAGAATCTCCTACACCTCCACTTCTAAACCCTAACCGAGACGATTCCCCTTCAGCATCGTCTTTAAAATCTCTCACACCAGATCTAAAGTTCTTCTTCCATGGTCATCCGCCACCTCAAGATCCACACCGAGATCCAGCAACAACTTCGTCACGCCGAGCCTCACCTACCCCACCGCCATGTGCAACGCCGCGAGACTCCCGTTGCGATCGTGGTGGTTCAGATTCGCGCCGACTTCCGCAAGCAACTTCACGCACATTTAAGTTTGAATCTAGACTCATTCGTTTCAGTTCCAAGTTACATTGATGCTCTGGTTTCATTTCAGCTCTGGTTTAATCTTTTTTTCCGCATACCGAGACGATTTTCGCAAACTCAATCACTCTATAATGTTATTAGGTGTATCTTTACTTAAACTTGGTGGAAGAATGATTTATTCAACCTGCTCAATGAATCCTATTAAGAATGAAGCGATTGTTGCAGAAGTAATCAGTCCTGAAATTTCTGAAATTATATTTGGTGTCAGCTGTATTATCTAGCTTATCCTATTAATAGTTCACTCGTATCGCACGTATCTTCTGTTGGCACGCGTTTCATTCCTCTTGTTTTCTAATTGATGTCCAGTCTTTTGTTATTACTACAAATCTTTCCAAGAATAATTATGAATTCAACTATTTCAATGGTGTTGTGTCATGGGTCGTTATTGTTCTGGTTAACTTATTTTTTTAATTGTGTTTTGGTTGTTAATTCTTTGTAATTGATTACTGGGATGTTCATGAACTTGTACCATGTTCACATTCCTGGTAAAACATTAAATTTCAAATTTTCTGAATAGAAAATTATTATGTTTTCTCAAATGAAGCTTGCATTTCTAGCAGAAGATGTTTGATTAATGTGTATTTAATTCAAGTGCAGTAGTCTAGAATAGAAGGATTTAAGGTTGTTATGCAACAGTATGCATTGAAATGCTTCTAAAGATAGTTTGGATGTACAAGTATGCAACAAGGGCAAGTGGTTTTTGTTGAAGATGGTTGCTGCCCCTTCAAGATTGTGTTTGATGAAGACTTTTATGTACATTTCATGTGTATTTTGCTTTGCTTTAAGTGTGTCTTAGGTAGTTCTTAGAGGTTGTTTAAGAGTGGCTTTTTGCTGAGTAACTCACCTCATAACCACTGGCCATGTGATAAGAACAAGCATAAGGTTTCTTAAACTGTTTTTCACATGTTTTACAAAAAAACACGTTTACTGCATAAAAATAAATCTGTTCTTTTCTAAATAAACAGATTCTTTTTTAATTTGATGCCTTGGCTAAGTCTTGTGAAAATTAGATTTTGTGCATCAAGTATTTTGACTAAGTCTTCTACCTTTCAAAACGACTGAGTTTTATATAGTTAAACTTTCTTTGTTTTCGTTTTGAAAAATAAATCTGTTCATCTGTAAATGAATAGATTCTTTTTCTCTCTGGTGTCATATCTAGCTTAAACGTTTTTCAGTTTTATCTCTGCACCAGAATGGTTGACTAAGTCTCCTCTCTTAACAGATTCTCTAACTGCTTTTTGAAAATAAATTTGTTCATTTTATTTTCAATCTGTTCATTCTCTCTCACTCTCTGCAATTAAGTTTCTGCATAATTGATAAAACAGCAAAGAAATAAATCTGTTCAATTAAAAATAAATCTGTTTTTTCTGGGCTCGTTTCATACTGTTCTTAATTTCTGGAAAAGTTGTTTGATTCTGATAAGAACATATAAAATTTGTTAAAAGCCACTGGAACAGATTGATTGTGATAGGTTGCTCAAGATATTGTCCAAGCTATTAATTGAACCTTAATCAATTGCTTAAAATTGAAGCTTGTTTTTCTGTGATTCACTGTTCTTAATTTCTGGAAAACTTTTGAATTCAAGAAGAACACTTATAATTTGTTAAAAGCCACTGAAACAGGTTGATTGTAAGGGTTACCCAATTAATTGGCATGCTATCAATTGAACCTTAACACTTGCTTGAAGTTGAAGTTTGCTGTTTTGTGTTTCACTGGTTTTTCGTTCTAATATCAATGTGTGTGCATCTGGAAAATCTATCTGCATAATCTTGTGATTAACCTTGCTGTGTAAACGCTTTTCAAACACAAACAATGCCAAAATAAATCTGTTCAATTTCAAATAAATCGATTTATTTTCTGTAAACTGTGTTAAACACTGTTTCTGCGAGAAATATTTAAAAGGTCAATTCACCCCCCCTCTTGAACTTTGGCACTATTAAACCCAACAATTGGTATCAAGAGCTAGGACTTGTACTTTAATCAAGTTTGTTTGTAATAATGTATGAGTTTAATGTGCTTTTTGCTGAAGGATCTGCTGTTAATAGACCACTTATGTTCAATGGAATGAATTATGCATTTATGCATTTTGGAAAGTTAGAATGAGAATTTTCATGGAGTCTATTGATGCATTAATTTGGGAAGCTGTGGTCCATGGACCTTATGTGCCAATGCAGGTTATCAAGGATGAAGAAGTGGTAAAGCCAAGATCTGAATGGAATGAGACCGAAAGGAGGAAGGCTCAACATGATCTTGTGGCCAAGAACATTATAACCTCTGCATTAACAATGGATGAGTTCTTCATGATATCCCATTGTAAGTCAACTAAGGAGATGTGGGAAGTCTTAGAAGTCACTCATGAGGGTACTGAAGATGTGAAGAGGTCAAGAAAACATGCTCTCATCCAAGAATATGAACTGTTTAGAATGCAACCCGAGGAGAGCATTGCTGATGTGCAGAAAAGGTTCACTCATATTGTGAATCACCTCACTGGTTTGGGAAAAGAATTTGACAGAGAGGAACTCAACATAAAGATATTGAAGTGCCTCGACAGAAGCTGGCAACCAAAGGTGACTGCCATATCTGAAAGTCGTGATCTGTCAAAGCTGGGAACTGCTGCACTTTTTGGAAAGCTAATGGAGCATGAGCTAGAGCTCAAGAGACTCAAAGAGCAGGAAACAACAGAGAGAAAACCCAAAGGTCTTGCACTGAAAGCAACTGAACTGAATGAGATCAAGGAGGAAAAAGAAGATGCTGAAGATGATGACACAATCAGCCTTCTTACAAAAAGATTCAGCAAATTCCTGAGGAAGAAAAGCAGAGATAGGAACCAGCAGAAAAGAAGGTATCCTAAACCCAATGATTCAAATTCCTCTAAATATACTTGCTTTGGCTGTGGCAAAATAGGGCACATCAAAACAGATTGTCCAGATAATCAAGCAAAGGACAAATCTGCCAGCAAGAGAGTTGAAAGGGGCAAGGGAAGAAGGGCTTACATTTCATGGGAGGAAAATGAAGTATCTTCAACCAGCAGCTCTTCAACAGAAGATGAGGAAAACAATTTGTGCTTCATGATGAAGGATGAGGAGTCAATCTCTGATTCAGTAAGTGATTTCTCTGTGGATTCAGATAACTATGATCAATTGCTTGCTGCTTTCAAGGAAACTCATGATTAAGCAAATAGGCTAGCTGTAATATGCAATAAGCTGCAAAAGGTAAATAATGTGCTTGCACCCAAAGTAAAAACACTTGAGGAAGAATTGCATAAAGCCAAAACAGATTTGGTAAGCCTTGAACTAACATGCTTGCATGCCTCTATTAAAACCTGTGAAAAATGCAAAAAATTGGAAAAACAAGTGGACTATTTGCTGAAAATCCTTTCCAATTTTACCAAGGGAAGAGAAAACCTTGAGTCTCTCCTTGGCTCACAGAATGTTGTTTTCAATAAGAATGGTCTTGGTTATACCCCTGGAAATGTAACCAATGTCAAAAAGCTTTCAAGTTTTTTTGTTCCAGCAAAATCAGTTTTTTCAGCTTTTAACAGTGGCAAAAAGGCATCTCATGTAACCTGATTTTACTGCATGAAATCTGGTCATATCTCTAGGTCTTGCATTGCTAGAAAGCATCTTGTTCCTAAGAATTTAGCAAAATGGCTACCAAAGAGAAGGTTTTAATCTGTGTTGGACCCTATACTGAAAAGGGTACCATTTGTATCATTTTTATTCTGTTTTGCAGATTGGCAGCAAGAAAAATCAGTGGTACTTGGACAGTGGCTGTTCCAAGCATATGACTGGAAATCTTACAAAGTTTACTAGCTTGAAGCTCAAAGCAGAAGGACATGTAACCTATGGTGATAATAACCGAGGGAGGATTTTGGGCAGAGGCACTGTTGGAACAGGGAACTCAACAACCATTGAAAATGTGCTCTATGTAGAAGAACTCAAGCATAGTCTTCTCAGCATAAGTCAGCTTTGTGACAAAGGATACAAGGTGAACTTTGAGTCAAATGGCTGCACAATCTCAAGTAATTCATCTAGTAAGGTACTGTTTACTGGTAAGAAAGTGAATAACATATATCTGTTGAATATCATGGAAACTAACTCTTCAAATGAGTGATTGTTGTCCAGAAGTGATGAGTCTTGGCTGTGGCACACGAGGTTAGCTCACATACACACAAATCATTTGAATAAATTGAAATCTAAAGATTTAGTTTCTGGTTTACGTAACATTAAATTTCAGGACAACAGGCTTTGTGATGCTTGTGTGAAAGGTAAACAAATCAAATCCTCTTTCAAGTTAAAGGATATTGTCTCCACAAAAAAATCCACTGGATGTGTTACATATGGACTTATTTGGTCCATCTAGAGTTGCTAGCTTGGCTGGAAATCTATATGTTTTACTTGTTGTGGATGACTACTCTAGATTTACATGGACTTTATTTCTTGCACATAAACATGATGCTTACACTGCCTTTAAGAAATTAGCAAAAATTCTGCAAAATGAAAATAGTTGCTGCATTAAATCAATTCGAAGTGATCATGGGGGAGAGTTTCAGAATGCTAGATTTGAGAGGTTCTGTGAGAAGCATGGGATAGCACATACCTTTTCAGCCCCTAGGACACCCCCAACAAAATGGTGTAGTTGAAAGGAAAAAATAGGTCATTAGAGGAACTAGCTAGAACCATGTTAAATGAATCTAAGCTCCCTAAGTATTTTTGGGCAGATGCAGTCTATACTGCAGCTTATGTGTTGAATAGAACCTTAATAAGACCTATTCTTAAGAAAACACCATATGAACTGTATAAGGGCAGAAAACCTAGTGTGAGCCACCTTAGGGTATTTGGGTGTAAATGCTTTGTATTGAATAATGGCAAAGAAAATCTTGGTAAGTTTGATGCTAAATCTGATGAAGGTGTGCACATTGGTTATGCTTTGAATGGTCATGCATATAGAGTCTTCAATAAAAGGTTGCTTATAGTAGAAGAATCAATGCATGTTGTTTTTTATGAAACTGATCATAGCATATCTAAAACTGCTGCTGATGACCTTGACAGTAATGAATTTAAATCTGTTTTAAATCAAAATGAATCGATTCATTTTGATACTGCTGATACACGTGCTATACAAGAATCTACTGCAGCTGCAGGTTCCAAAAGAGTGGAAAACCCCAAGAGACTTAACCCTTGATAATGTCATTGGGAACATTGAGAAATGAGTGTCAACTAGAAAATCCTTGAACAACTTCTGTGAAGCAATGGCCTTTGTATCTCAAGTGGAACCCAAGAATCTAAATGAAGCCCTCAAGGACAGCAATTGGATTTTAGCCATGCAAGAGGAACTGAATCAATTTGCTCTTAATGAGGTCTGGACTCTTGTTCCTAGAATACCTGAGATGAATATAATTGGAACAAAGTGGGTATTCAGAAACAAAATGGATGAGCACGGGGTGATTACCAGAAATAAGGCTAGGCTAGTAACTAAAGGATACAATCAAGAAGAAGGGATAGACTATGATGAGACCTATGCACCAGTGGCTCGGTTAGAAGTTGTTAGATTGCTGCTTTCCTTCTCCTGCATCAAAGGGTTCAAGCTATTTCAAATGGATGTGAAAAGTGCCTTCTTGAATGGTTATATAAATGAAGAGGTATTTGTTTCACAACCACCAGGTTTTGAAGACCATCAACATCCAGAATACGTGTTCAAACTCAAAAAGGCTCTCTATGAACTCAAGCAAGCTCCTAGGCAATGGTATGAGAGGCTAAGTGATTTTCTCACCTCACAAGGCTATGACAGAGGTACATCAGATAAGACCTTGTTCATTAAGAAGAAAGGAGATGACTCAATTCTAGTACAAGTATATGTGGATGACATCATTTTTGGATCAAACAATGGAGAATTGTGTGAAGCTTTCGTGAAAGTCATGAAGAGTGAGTTTGAAATGTCAATGATGGGTGAGTTGAACTATTTTATAGGCTTACAGGTCAAACAACTCAAGGATGGCATTTTCTTAAGTCAAGCTAAGTATTGCAAGGATCTGCTGAAGAAATTTGAAATGGACAAGTGTAAACCAATCAGCACACCCTTCTCAACAAGCTGTCATTTGGATCATGATGAAGCTGGAATTTCTGTTGATGAAACCAAATACAGAGGACTCATAGGATCACTGTTGTATCTCACTGCCAGCAGGCCAGACATAATGTTTGCAGTGTACATGTGTGCAAGGTTTCAATCTGCTCCTAAAAAATCACACTACAATGCTGCCAAAAAGATTTTGAAGTATTTGCAAGGAACTAAAGAAGTTGGCTTGTGGTATCCAGATAATATTTCACTAAGCTTAACTGGATATTCTGATTCAGATTTTGCAGGCTGCAAAATTGATAGGAAGAGCACAAATGGAACCTGTCATTTGCTTGGATCAAGCTTGATCTCATGGCAATGCAAAAAGCAGGCTTGTGTAGCTCTCTCCACTGCTGAAGCAAAATACATTGCAGCAGGGAGTTGTTGTGCTCAAACTATATGGCTAAGACAACAATTGAATGATTTTGGTATCTTACTTAACCATATACCTCTGCTGTGTGATAATACAAGTGCTATCAACTTAACCAAAAATCCTGTCATGCATTCAAGAACCAAACACATTGAAATTACGCATCATTTCCTAAGAGAACACATTTCAAATGGAACATGTGAGATTAAGTTCATTGGTACTGATTTACAACTTGTTGATTTGTTCACAAAACCATTAGCTAAAGATAGGTTTAATTTTCTGCTTAATGAATTGGGTATTATAAATGTCAATTGTGCCTAGCAGTGAAAAATTAAATCTGTTTATTCGTAATTGAATGTGTTTATTTTTTGTACTGATATGCATTGATGACTAGGAAAGAGAAATTCTGATCTTTGACTGCTTGACTGATCAAGTGGGCATTAACCTCTGTACCTTTGACGGTTTTGGTCATGGTTATGTAACCGATTTGATGGTTTGGGTGCTCAATAAAGGTATGAGTTGTGTGCATCGTGACCCTAAATATTTGCTGCATATTTTCAAAGATTCTCTGCACAAATTCAGAGCATAAAATCTTCATGCATATCTACTCATAACTGCCATATCAACCTATTCATTTCTATATAAATCTGTGTGAATATCTGCTACCCACATTGGCTACCCATTTTCTGTTCTCACCATTTGAAACAAGAAAAAATTTCTGGTTCAACCATGGCTTCTTCTTCCAAGAAACAGAAAAATAAGGGCAAGCAAACCACCTTTCAAGGTGTGCTAGAAGGTTGGTTCACTGGAAATGAAGAAGCAATCAATGCCTACATCCACGAGACAAGCAGAAACCAGATTAATATACCCAAGGTGCTGGATTTCAACTGGCTTAAATCTGAAAAATTGGAAGAAACAAGGGCTGTGTTGAAGCACCAGAAACTGAAAAAGCTGCTGAAATTAACGAGTAATGTATATCCTGACTTGGTTAAAGTTTTTTACACTAACCTCACATTGGATGGAAAGAATGTTGTCTCTTATGTGAAAGGGACCAAGATGAAGATCACAAGTGAGGTGTGGAATTTTGTGGCTGGAATAAAGTATGTTGGACTGAAAGTAGGAAAGGGAAACACCAGTGGAATTCAAGAATTCAACAAGCTACAATACTATAAAAGTTGTATGAGGAATCCTACAGAGAGTATAAGCAGGTTCCATGCAGGGCATTTGAACCTCACTCCACGCCTTGTTGCCTACATCATAGCATGGCAACTTATCCCAAGAGGTACAAACCATGCAGTTTTACATGAAAAGGATCTAATTCTTCTATATTGCATCATGAACCAGATTAAGGTAAATTGGGTTTTCATTATCAATGAACACATGCTCAAATCAAAAAGGTTGGCTGATTACCGCTTTCCCTATGCTATTCTTGTTTCCAAATTGATTGATTACTTTGGTGTTGATGTTACAAATGAGAGAAACGACCCTATCAAAGCTGTAAGTGAGATTGATAATTCAACTCTCACCAAAATGGGATTTCACAAAATTGAGGACAAGTGGGTGGTTCTTAAAGGAAAGGACCCTCAAGCAGAACATGAAGCATCAAACCTCTACAATGAGGATGAGGATGAAGTTGTTCCCATGGAGGATGACTCACCTGCTACCCAATTTGTGCATGAGGAAGTTGCTGCAAATGCCATAGTTGCCTATCAAGCTCCAAAATACCGAGGAGAACCAATGTCTATGTTTGAAAGGCAAGTGTTGTATCACCTGTCTGCAGAACAAAGGGCATACTTTGAGACTACTCACGCAAGGTTTCAACACCTTGATGATCAGATTGAAGGGGTTCAGGCACAACTGGCAGAATTATACTACAAGGATCAATAGCCTTCTGTTTTTAATGCTTTCTTTATCAGTTTTCAAATGTCTGTAATGCTGAACAATATGGTTTTATTTTCTGGACTATTATGGTTATGGTTTCTGTTTTTTTTTTTTTTTTCCCTATGCTTATATGCTGTTTGATGAATCCAAAGGGGGAGAAAAATAGCTCACCATGCTAGGTGAAGCTAGCTGAAACAGGGAGTTAATTCTGCACCTTAAAACCATTTCTTATGTTATGCAATGTCTCTATTTTTTTCTGGTTTAGTATGTGGTGCAGTGCAGGTTCTTAAAGCAACAAGAGCTATGGGGATTTGTCTCCATCAAACAGGGGGAGATTGTTGAAGATGGTTGTTGCCCCTTCAAGATTGTGTTTGATGAAGACTTTTATGTACATTTCATGTGTATTTTGCTTTGCTTTAAGTGTGTCTTAGGTAGTGCTTAGAGGTTGTTTAAGAGTGGCTTTTTTGTTGAGTAACTCACCTCATAACCACTAGCCATGTGATAAGAACAAGCATAAGGTTTCTTAAACTGTTTTTCACATGTTTTACAAAAAAACACATTTACTGCATAAAAATAAATCTGTTCTTTTCTAAATAAACAGATTCTTTTTTAATCTGATGCCTTGGCTAAGTCTGGTGAAAATTAGATTTTGTGCATCAAGTATTTTGACTAAGTCTTCTACCTTTCAAAACGACTGAGTTTTATATAGTTAAACTTTCTTTGTTTTCGTTTTGAAAAATAAATCTGTTCATCTGTAAATGAATAGATTCTTTTTCTCTCTGGTGTCATATCTAGCTTAAACGTTTTTCAGTTTTATCTCTGCACCAGAATGGTTGACTAAGTCTCCTCTCTTAACAGATTCTCTAACTGCTTTTTGAAAATAAATCTGTTCATTTTATTTTCAATCTGTTCATTTTATAACAGCTTTAACTGTTTTTCAAAAATCTGTTATAAGTTGGTTTAGTATAAAATGAAAACTTGTTTCTGAGTTTAATAGTCGTTCATACATTTGTAAAAACAAGTTTTACAGCAGAGAATTAAGAGTTTTACAAAGAATTAGCATTTGTTCTTCAAAGATTTCGAAAATCACAAAGTGTTTGTTCTTTGTTTGGTTCCAAAAGCTTGGTGTGAGGTGCTGCTACTGTTTTAGCAATCTTGCCTACTGGTTTAAGGTAGATCTTTGTATCCTCAATTAGGTGTAGTCGTTTCACTTTTCATTTCTTGTAATAGTTTGGTTGAACACTCTTCTTTATAGGTTTTCTTGAAGAGTGTGTGTGAGCTGAAATAGTTTTTTTTCAGCAAGAGTACCTAAGTTCTTGTAGGTTTCAAGAACAGTGGGAATTGTGTTTGTTTGTATTGTGATTTAGTGAATTTCACCTTGGTTTAGGTGAAGACTGGATGTAGCTCAGTTGAGTGAACCAGTATAACTGCCTTGTGTTCATTCTCTCTCAATCTCTGCAATTAAGTTTCTGCATAATTGATAAAATAGCAAAGAAATAAATCTGTTCAATTAAAAATAAATCTGTTTTTTCTGGGCTCGTTTCATCCTGTTCTTAATTTCTGGAAAAGTTGTTTGATTCTGATAAGAACACATAAAATTTGTTAAAAGCCACTGGAACAGATTGATTGTGATAGGTTGCTCAAGATATTGTCCAAGCTATTAATTGAACCTTAATCAATTGCTTAAAATTGAAGCTTGTTGTTCTGTGATTCACTGTTCTTAATTTCTGGAAAACTTTTGAATTCAAGAAGAACACTTATAATTTGTTAAAAGCCACTGAAACAGGTTGATTGTAAGGGTTACCCAATTAATTGGCATGCTATCAATTGAACCTTAACACTTGCTTGAAGTTGAAGTTTGCTGTTTTGTGTTTCACTGGTTTTTCGTTCTAATATCAGTTTGTGTGCATCTGGAAAATCTAACTGCATAATCTTGTGATTAACCTTGCTGTGTAAACGCTTTTCAAACACAAACAGTGCCAAAATAAATCTGTTCAATTTCAAATAAATCGATTTATTTTCTGTAAACTGTGTTAAACACTGTTTCTGCGAGAAATATTTAAAAGGTCAATTCACCCCCCCTCTTGAACTTTGGCACTATTAAACCCAACAGTTTTATCTCTAGCAAAGATGTTCCCAAGTTTCATAGAAATGTAGTTCTTCTCAGCATGTTTCCAAATGGCAGAAACTATCAGCATGTTTCTCAAAGTATTGCTGAAGTGCATAGACATGGTGGGCGCAGCTCAACGCAACAACCATCTTCTGAAATCGGCAGAAATTAATAATCACATGTATCTGATTCTAGCCCGTGTTCCATTTCTGTATGATTTCTTTAGCGGTTTGGTCAGCATAAACTACCAACTTGGTTATTTAAAGTGTAGTGTTATTGCTTCAATGAACTTATTGCCATAGCAGTAATTTTTTTTAATCACCAAAGAGCCATA
Organism: Phaseolus vulgaris; assembly: GCF_000499845.2. Lineage (NCBI taxonomy): Eukaryota > Viridiplantae > Streptophyta > Magnoliopsida > Fabales > Fabaceae > Phaseolus > Phaseolus vulgaris. Next base: position 35,360,848 of record NC_023750.2, on the reverse strand, counting down.
GCAGTAGTGAAGATAGACTTCGTGATATAGCATTAGTTGAGAGATAGGGGATATAAATGCTTCCAAATACATTCTTTTTTATTTTTTGATCTTGTTTTAAGGATAGATTATCGAGAAGGATGGATGCAGCTTGTACATATTCTTCAAATAGTGTTATGTTGGTATTTTTTTCTCCTCTGTGAAATAGTGTTGTATTAGTCTTTAGAGTAAATTAGAACAAATGATTTGATAAATTAGGAGAGAACACTGGTAAACACAGTCATTGGGTAGTTGATAGAAATTAGATGTGTAAAGTGTTTCGCTTTGTATTGATGATATTTTAATGGTCATTTCATAAGGTACTAGCTCCATTGTCGAAACAAATTAGTCATTACATTGAGAATTAGAAAACAAATTGTTACCTATTGTTATTGTTTTCTGCGTAAATAGAAAAGGATTTTTTACCTATAGTATTAGAAAATTGATTGTCGAAACAAATTAGTCATTACATTGAGAATTAGAAAACAAATTGTTACCTATTGTTATTGTTTTCTGCATAAATATAAAAGGATTTTTTACCTATAGTATTAGAAAATTGCTTCTTTTTGCTACTCTGTTAATTGAATTTGAAACTTTGATGGGATGTGATTTTTAATTTTATTTTAGGATTTTAATTTTATTTTAGGAACAACAATATCAATCGGTCAGAAAATTTGAATGAATTGCAATGCTTTGTATTTTCAATATTACGATTGGGGAAAACAAAAATTGAAAACATAGTTTTTCTTGTGCAGGTCAAACAACGAACTTCAAATCTTAAAGATTATGAGATGGGTCCACATGTGATGCAGTATGGTGATGCCATCACGACAGCTGAAAAGCTTTATTTATACCAAGGTATTCATAGCAACAAATTCTTTTTACTTAGATTAATTAGAGGTTAAATTCTTTTTACTTAGATTAATTAGAGGTTTGATTTGGTATTTTTACTAAAAGCCAAACTATAATATCTCTTACATTAATAAAGACATTTAAAAAGTAATAAAATTGAAACAATACACAAAAGTGTATGATTAGCTAATGTTAAGGATAATTAAGTTTGAAAATAAAATGTATAACAATTTTAATATTACTAACTATTTTTTTAATTCTTGTAGTGCACTTTTCAATAAGAGAAAATGGTCTCTATTTGAAATCTCTCTCTTAGAAAGAGATCTCAGCCATTTGTTTCATAGCTTAAATAAAAAGAAGGTTGATTCGCAGTATTTTAAGCATATCCAAAATAACATCCCAGATTTTTTTCATCTTCCTCTTTCTACAGCTTTTGTGTGAATGTGTAAATCCTATATATGATTACAATTTTTGGATTATTAACACTTTTTAAAATTATTTATTTCAGGTACGAGATTATGGAAGTGGTGCTCTATCACCTAATCAAGTAATAGGATCAAGTGCTAGAAGCAAAAGTTATTAGGGATATGTGTTTTAATTTTAAACTTGATTAAGAATGTATGAACTTTTGAACAATTATGTGTTGTAATTTTAAACTTGATTAGGGATGTATGAATTTTTTATGTGTTTTAATTTTCAATTACTTGAACATTATTATGTGTGTTTTAATTTTCAATGAAATGAATGGATGATTATAACTTTATACATTATTTTATTTTATTATGAAAAAGTGGTGGTTAAATTTTATAATTGTATAAAACAAATTATAAAAAAGTGGTGGTTAAATTTTATTTATTCATAATTAAAATTACGTCAGTTAAAAACGTCACTACTTATACATATTATGGCGCTAGAATCTTCTTCAATGAATGTAAATTGCGACAGTTATAACTAACACTACTTACGTATATTATGGCGCCATAATCTTCTTCAATGAATGTAAATTGCGATAGTTATAACTGACACTACTTACGTATATTGTGGCGCCAGAATCTTCTTCAATGAATGTAAATTGCGACAGTTATAACTGACACTGCTTACATATAAAAACCGCCACTACTTACATATAAAAACCGCCACTACTTACATTATGTTTAAAGTGGCGGGTGTTGCGACGAGTAGCGTAAAACCGCCACATTAAACTTTGTGGCGGCCAGTTCTATGGCGGTTGGGAAACCACCACAAGCGTATATTGTGGCGGTTATAAACGCCAGTTTATACGAAAATAACCGCCACAATATACACTTTTTTTTGTAGTGTCTAACAAACTTTATTATTTTGTTTTCTATTTAGTGAATATTTTACTTGATTATTCAATTGTTCCTTGCGGGTTCGATATCTGTCTTTAGGGACAAATTATTACTTTTAGTGACATGGTGCACTTGCCGTAGAAAAGTCATGAGGAATCAATATAAATGACTTTTATATGAGCATCAACATCAATCAAAGGATAGAATATTATCACGCTATTCAAAATACAAAAGAGTAAGAAGGATGAACCTTAATCACAATTTTCTCAATTGAACCAATAAACTCTTTGACTTACTTTCTTTTAATTATTGCAATCATGACAAATTTCCAACAAACTTTATCATTTTGTTTTCTATTTAGTAAATCTTATACTTAATTATTCAATTGTTCCTTGTGGGTTCGATATTCGTCCTTAGGGACAAATTATTACTTCTGACAACATGGTGCACTTGTCGTAAAAAAACAATCATAAAGTCTTTGGCACTATTGTTGGGGAACAATTGAATTTTTAGTACAAATTCCTAAATATTGTGAATATTTTAATTACTTATTGTTTATTGTTTTATTTTTGTTTATTTTATTTTATTGTAGATTTATTTTATTTTCATATTTATTTTGAATTTATTTTAAATTTTAATTTTTTGGGCAACTAAAAGAAACAAGAAGACAAAGACAAAAGAGAGACAAGGAGACAGTAGAGAAGAATCCTTAACTACTTTTCTTTTCCCATTAATATTTTCAGGAGCAGAGCAACATGACAGAAAAATAAGCACCACCTTTTAGGAGAACCCTTGGAGATTATGTCATGCACCAAGAGCCAAGGCATTTTTCTAATATTGCAATACCTGCTACCACCAGGGCCTTAGAGTTGAAACTCGTTTTCCTTAGTCTTATCAATACCCATCAAGATGGTTTTCCACTTGCCTTCTTCAGTAAAAATATGTGTCTTCAAATCCGAAGCTCTTCCGTTTATTTTTTAGAAATGTTTGTCATCACTAATATGTAAAAGAAAATGGCGACAATACTTGTTAAGTCACCCATTTAAAATTTACATAGATAAAAAAAGTTTGAAGTCATTATTAATTATTAACCCAAACCATTTAGATACCAAAACAATAAAATTGGACATCAAAGTCACACTTTCTAATTATCAATTATATTTTTTGATTTAATAGTAAACACTCGATATAATAATGGGTTATGAGAATCAAAGTCACAAGTTTGATTCCAATAAGCCAATTGCTAAAGAAAATATTGTTGTAGGTGACTTTAATTTTCTCGTGACAAAGGTTAGGTGAACTAGGTCACAACTTTAAATTGTGATACTTGAGTTATTATTCTCTTAAGTAATAAGTAAAAACAGTTGCACCTTTATCCTAGTAGTAATGATTAATGTAACATAAAATGTTCAACATTATTTTGTTATTTATGTTTGTTATTACATGTCTCTTTTAAAAAAATGGTTTCTTTTAAAAAAAAAATAATTAATAATCAGATTATGAATTTAAATATGTGTTTCTATTATATTTTCTTATTAATTTTTATTATTGTCAGTTTGTGTCGGTCTACGTTCACTTTGTACTACAACATGTATATCACTGTTCTCTTAAGTTTTCATTGCTTTGCTCTTAATTGTCTTTTTTATTAAATTTATATATTTTGTGTCACAAAATTAATGATTAAATAAAATTACTTTTTATATTGTAGGAGAAATACAATGAGCGTTTAAAAAACATGTTAATAAGAATTAAGGTTGTGAAAAAAAATTCAAATTATCAAATTCAATCCAAAATATTCAAATATATATTATTTTAAGTCTATTTAAATGAATTTATTTTGAATTCATATTTTATTTATTTATAGTTAAATCCCTTTAATTGGATTTGAGTTGGATACACATTGGATAACTTTTTGGATTTAGAAATTCAAAATTAAGGTATATTTAAGTCATTTCAAGTTATGAAATTTTAGGTTGGTTTAGACCCAAGTAAGGTAGCACCGAGTCGAACTCATGAAAGGTAAAGTTGAGTCGACCAAGGAGAAAAAGTCAAGCAAAGTCGACCTGAGCCTAAGTTAGATTGAGTTGAGTCCACTTGACCCAAGTTAAGCCAAGTCGACTCGTACCTTGGTTGAGTCAATTCAGCCTGGGCGAGGTTGAGCCGAGTTGAGCGGAGCCCACATTCCGTCGAGTAGAGGTAAGTCCACATTCATTCGAGTCAAGGCTGACCCACTTTCAACTGAGTAGAGCTAGGCTAAAGTTGGTCCTAATTCGATTAAGACTAGGTTGATTCGGACCCAATTTGAGTAGTTGGGCTCTAGGTCGAGTCAAAGTGAACCAAAATTCAGTCAAGCCAATTCGGCATGGATCCACGTTGAGCCAAGTCGGCCTTGACCTAGGTCGAGCCCTAGTTGAGTCAAGTCAGTTTGAGCCAAATTTAGGTTGAGTCAGCCCTCGGTCCAGGTCAGGAGAGGACATTCCGAACCTAGGTCGAATCAAGTCAGACCCAAGTCGAACCGAGTTGGCCCATGCCTAGGTTGGGTTGAGTGGGCACGAACTTAGGTCGAGCCTAGTCGACTAGGACCAAGTTATGCCGAGTTAGCTTGAACCTTGTTTAAGTCGAGTTGGTCTCATCTCATGTCGAATTGAGTCAGCTAGGTTAGGTTAAGCCGAATCAGCTAGTCTCAAGTTCAATCGAGTTAGGTTGAGTCAAAATTTTCCTTATTAGGTCAAACTACATTCACCCATACCCAAGGTGAATTGAATTGGGACAGAGACACGTTCAACCGAATTAGACTAGGTCTCTATCAAGTCAAGTTTGATCAAATCGGACCTAAGTGGAATCGAGACATATTGAACAATCATACCAAATTAGATTATCCTTACATTTGAAGAAAAACTTAAAAAAATCAATATAAAAAGCAAACAATTATACGATTTTTCACATATAAAAATAAAAATAATTATTTTACACTATATAAGATAACATAATCCATTATATTATATATATATAGTTGTTATCTTACGTTATCGACGAGAAAAATTATTTTTTATATTTAGTGTTTCTGACAATTTAGCCTTATTAAGTACATTATTCACGATTTGTCTTTTTTTTTAAAGATCCAGCGTCGCTAACGGATTATTGACAGTTTTTACAAATCCATGAAAAATAGTTACCTTTCAGCGGTTATATGAAAGTCTCGTTACTTTTTGCAGTTTTAAATCCCGTTATTTCTAAGAATTTTCCATATGCATATATAAATATATAAATATATATATATATATATATATAAAAGTAGGTGTCAAAAGAATGAAAATATTTGACAAAAATTAATGGGTCAAGACTTTTCAAAAAATCCACTGACACACTAAATAACCACCATCAATTTACATTCTACATAAGAATAATAAATTCACGTACTTAGAAAAAGTGCGTTTGGAGAATCAAAGAAAACAAACTTAACGGGGCATTTGATTTCAGGATCATTAGCCATGTTTCTTCAATTTGTTTCTTATTCGTTTAAGCACAACTCCCCACTTTTTATACCTAATAGAGATTAGAATAAAAATTAAATTATAAAAATATAGTATAAAAGTATTTTAAGAATAATATTATGAAAAATGATAATTTAACCATCTTTGAATTGTATATAGTTTTTTATATGATAAATTTAAAAATAAATATATATATATATATAATATAAAGAGTAAGTTTGAAATTAAATAATATAAAAAATATTAAAATAATAATATTAAAAGTTGTAATGTGATTGTATAAAAAATTGGATGGTGAATATATATTATCTAATAGAAAAAGTTAGTTACAATATTAATATATATATATATATATATATATTATCCTCTAAATAAATTTAGAGTTTTTTACTTTGAAAATTTGCATATTATTAAATGCATTATATATTGTCAATGAAATTCTAAACATAATTAAAGAAAAATACTAATAGTAATAATGTATGATAGTGTTTTTTTTGTCAACAAATATTATGGTCCCTGATATGACTCCTTTAGACAATTTCTATGGCTCATTGTATTCCCACTTTATTAGTTCTTTGTCTTAAATGTCATAATAAGAGTAACTCCTTGACAATAAGTTTGTCTTAAATGTCTGAAATTGACATATAAAATAGATAGTTATAATTCTACTATAATTTATATAAGTTTTACTAAATTTGTATTGAAAAATAAAAAGGAATATAACATATAGAAATTCAAGATAAATAAGTGGTTTTGAAATTTATCCAAGAGAAACTTTATACGATTATAATATTTTATCCATAAAAGTGAATATCAAAGTCGTTGTAGTATAGTGGTAAGTATTCCCGCCTGTCACGCGGGTGACCCGGGTTCGATCCCCGGCAACGGCGATTTTTTCCCCTTTTTTGTTCTTTCTTTTCTATAATACAGACACACATTATTTCACTACTTGGAAAAGATATAAAAGCAAAGCCAAATGCAACCACAATATTACTAGAATGGTATTGACCAAGTATCATGCAGAAAAGTTTATTGTATTTTTAATATAAAAAAATTGAACTACTTATTCTACAGCACTGTGACCATAGGGGAAGAAAGAATCCATCTATTTCCAAATCAAGCTTTTAGAACCAGAAAACCTTAATGAAGATTGACAAGTTACTATTAAAAGGTAAAGGATGTAGCAAAAATGGCAAGCATAAAATTTTCATGTGTCCATTTGAAGGACACAAGGAAAAGATATAGAATAAATTTGGTAAATTACCATAGAGAATAAATCCAATAAATGCATCTCCAATAAATTAGGTACATTCTCAGCTGTTCCAATGTATAACGTCCCAAAAATTGTTCATGTACCTTCTGCATGCAATTTTGTCACTGACTGGAAAGTAAATGGAAAAGAAAGATATAAATAACAAGATTACCAAACGCACATAATGTTCAAGTTACAACTTACAACCCCTTCCATAGTTTCAAAAATGCAAGTAATCCACAATATCACAACTAATACCCAAAAAAATAATTTATTTAATTAAGTCAAATAGTTGTAATTGTAACCGATTGATATACTAAAACAAAGACCATAACATGGAAAAATAAATTCTAATTTATACCAGGATTTCCTTAAGCTTGCTTAAGTTTTCCTAAAACGATTTCCTTAACACTGTATGATATCCATAAAGTGAGATAGATGAGTGTTGCACAAACACTTGATTAAAGACCTCCCAACTCATGGCGAACACACCTTGGCGAACACACCTTCCTGCCTAGTGATAACAAGGACAGGCTTATGGCCCACGATGAAGATTGTTCTCACCGGTTGACTTTTCCGTTGATTGATTGGGTTGAACGCCTCTTCCTAGATCTGCCTCAGTTGAGTATAGACTCATGTCTCCTTGTTGCACTGAATCGTGGCTCCGTTATGACAGAGGACACCATACCTGTTGATTGCACTCTAACGCTCAAGTTAGTAAGGTCATAAAAAGTAACAATTCTCAGTTTAGTGTGCAAAAACAGCGTCCCTTCATCTGGGGTCTTAGGCCCCTTTTATAACCGCACATGTAACAATTTCTCGCTTGAGAGAATAAAATCTTAAATGAAAATATACTAAACACATTAATTTTTTATCTCTAAAAGAAAAACCACATGCCACGGGCACCAATGATCTTCAGGTACTAAACTGCAGGCCAACATTATGTTTTAACTGCACGTCCCTGTCTTTTAGGGTTAACAACAACTATCAACAGACATTAATACATAATTAACATGCAACAAATAACAAACATGCACAGTACACAAGTAACAAACACGCACATATCATAACTACTTGCGCACACTTATTTATAAGCATATACAATGGGTCTCTCTCAACTGGCAGCCCCATATATATTTATAAGCACATGTATATATAAAATTTATTTCGCACAACGACCTTACTATGCACTTTGGGCCCATCCCTAGAAGATGGCCATTTGCGCAAGTCTCACCCAGGCCCAACAATCGAGCTGTCATAATATACTACCGAGAACCGAGCTCTGATTAGTACAGAAGCCCCCAGGCTCGAGTTGAGCTTGGCTAAGCAAAGAGTCTCCTGAGTACCTTTGACAATTGACATGACTGCTTCTCAAGGGTAGGTGAGGCGCAGCGCATGAAGCGTCTTTGAAGTGAAATTTTACTGCACGCGACCCCACGTGTACACATGTCCTAGCATTAATGGTAGCAAAAAATCCATAATTTTGAATTCCCATTTTCCAATTAAACTTCGTCCAGAAATGTTCAGTTCTCTACACCTTCTAAAACTTACTCTCTTCTTAACTTACTACTCAGAGCTCTTCGCACATTTCTTAAAGCTTCTCTTTTTCCAGCCACAAAAGGTATTCTCTTTCTCAACCCTGATTATTCATCTTTACAATCGTATACTCTGCCTAGGATCATTCTCTGCCTTTATCTATTCATTATACATGCTTGACATCGATCACTCATATGTTGTCGTATGAATTCCTAAATGCGTGCTAGGTTTTGCTTGTTTGTTCTGTTATACTTCGTATGAACTTCTAAATTTATGCTTGCTTTGTTGGTTTCTCTATTGTGCTGGGTCTGAGTTGTTTTTCGCATTCTGCGTGTGATTGTGTTTAGATGCAACAAGCCATGGATTATAAATCTTTGTACCCCTGGGCACCGCCAAACCTCCTATCCGAAACCTCTTCCTCACTTCCCACAAGAAAATCGTAAGCCTTATAAAGAGTAAATGCCACTTCGGTAGGGAAGACGACTGTATTTTCTTAGATCCTTGTAGGGTAAACGAGCTCGTGTGTTGTGATGAATCTATATCCCCTAACAAACTTTTTTTTTTATTTCTACGCCACCATTTTTAAAAGGGTTCTTCTTCACTTCCCCTTATTTGTTTTTGAAAAAGAGCTTTTAATCGAGCTCAATGTGGCCCCTGCCCAGCTACATCCTAATAGTTGGGCATTCGCCCGAGCCTTTTCCATTCTCTGTGACCGACTCGGCATCCCACCCTCTGTTGACGTGTTCCTTTACCTCTTCGAGGTGAAGAAATTAGGTCATAAACTATGGGTTTCTGTAAATAGTGCTCCTGGAAGGGGAATTCTTACCTTTTTCCAATCTTCCTATAAAAATTTCAAAGGCCATTTCCTCAAGGTTTGTGCCAATAAGAAACATCCCGACCTTCTAGATGGGTTCCCCCTTTACTGGACTCCAGAGTCCAACTTCAAAGTTGCTCGACGCTTAGACAACCTATCTCCCGCTGACTAGGGGGTTTGCAAATTTTTATCAGGCCTCCCAGTTGCCTTCGATATTGCTTACCTTCTGGCAAACGAGTTTGACCCAGATTCTTTAAAGAGTTATACCGGTACATTTTTCTCCTCTAACCTTAGAAAGCAAGATTTTTACTTATGAAACGTAAACAATTCTTCTTGTGTCTTTTTTGCAGATAGAATGTTGACACATTTCAACAAGGAAGACCTATTAAAACTGGCCACGAAGGCGAAGATGGCCAGCTAAATGCCACTGAAGGCAGTGGTTGCCCCAATCTCTTATGAAGATGACAAGGACACCACCTCGGGCTTCGTCTTCACCAGGAAGAGAGGGAGAAACCGTGCCATAAGCCCGGTGCCCTTTCCTTCCTGGGGCAGACGGCTTCGAATGTTGCTCCTCCTCCGCAACCATTCAACGTCCTTCTAGCCACACTGTGTCATCTTGAAGGGGGTGCAGAGAGCTCAAGGAGGAAGGGCTTGTGGGATCCTGACGTTGACATCACCTCCTATTTGGAGGACTCCTTGCTGCGTCCTGAGGACGAGGAAAGGATGGTGGTTCACGAGGGTCATCATTTGTTGCAAGAGGCTATGAAGCAGTTTGGGCTCAACTCTGACTTATTCTTGGATCCGTTCTTGCTCTCGTTTATGCTCCTTGTTGGCCTCCTAGAGGGCCCTAATGGCATCCATGAGTTGCTGTAAGACGGGGGCATCACTTCCTTTAGATCCCTGCGGGTCGTGCCTTGTGTTTCTCATCCCGTCAGAAGGCTCATTCACAAATGCGGATGGGATCAAGTATTATCGGCCCCACGGTGGGTGCCAAATGTTCTGGTCGGTTGACCTTCGGTTAGACTGAATGGAGAGCTTCGCTTCTAGTCTGTCACCTCTTGGTGCACTGGAACAACACTCTGCTGAGACAAAGGGGCTCTACCTATTGATCACACTCCGACGACCTATTGATCACAAAATAATAAACAGTTTCAATCTCAAGTATTTAGAAACCGTGTACCTTTTTCGGGGTTCTCAAGCACCTTTCATAGTTATCCCTTCAACAACTTTCACTCACGAGAATATAATCTCAATTGAAAGGATATATAACAGAAAAATATTTTGTCTACGGGTACCTTTACTCACTCACGGTGCTAATAACAAAAAAGAATCTCGTACACATTTATTCACAGGTGTTTGCTACTTAATTAACAACTTTATTAACACATATATTTAATTATAAGCTTATATATTCATTAATATATATGGCTAACAACTTGATATTCTTATATATATTCATTAGGATAATATATGACCAAACTTAGTATTTTCTGTTCTTTAGTTATTTTTTACCGAGTTTACCATTAAAACTGGGTCTTTTGGATCTAAAGTCGAGTTCACCATAACCAAATGCTTGGATCGAGATTCCGAACATTCCTGCCTAGTACAAGAAATTATAAATTATAAAAGTGAAAGTAGTAGAACTAAAAGAATCAATAATAATAAAATTAAATTTAAATAAATAATAATTTAATATTTAAATAACTTGATTATTTTATAATTCTTTTTAATATTTATTATATAACAATTTTTCATAATTCTGTTATTTCTTTTCACTTTTCATTTTTTTTAATTCAAGCAATCTTACTTTTTATATGTTTTTTTCACTTTTTAAATTCAATCCTTAATTCAAATACAGCAAATAAAATTGTGTGATTATCTTGACAGTATTTCTCAATGGCCCAATTTTTAAAAATATGAAGATTTTTACAATTTAGTAAAGATAGATAGGAAGTTGATGCCAGGTGGCCTTATGATTTGATGTGAACACTACCATCATCTTCTCTCTCTTCTCACTTTTCAACATTCTCTTTCTCTCTTGCTTCGCAATTTTCCCAATCTCACGTTTAGGGTTTCTATCGCAAACCCTCCGTCCTTCCCGCCCAGGTAACATGCTTCCGCCCAACCCCAGATCTACCTCACTTCCTGCTTCCTCCGCCTACGATCCGTCTAATTCCAATTTTTTTTCTTTGATTTCATCGTTTTTTATCTGCGATTATGACTTGATTTTTCCTTGCATTGCATCGCAGGTAGGTCGCCTGCAAAGGGATTCCGAAGCTTTGACTTTGCTGGAGGAAAAAATGAGGCCTGTTTTCTGTGGAAACCTGGATTTCGACGCGCGTCAATCTGATGTGGAGAGGCTCTTTAGAAGATATGGGAAAGTCGACAGAGTCGACATGAAATCTGGTATATCATTCTTTGTTTTCGTTGATTTTTATTTTAATTTTGTTTAGTTTAGGAGTGCTCTTTCTCGACATACATTTTTTGTTGCATTGTGAATTGTGATTACTTATACGCTGGATTGTGATTTTTTATTATGGATTTGATATATCGGATGGCAAAGTTGAATTTCTTCTGTGATAGTTTAAAGCGTTTTTGGTTGTTATTGTTGTGCTGAATTTGCTGCGTGGTATTTGGATGGAACTGGAAGATTTGATGTTTCAGAGATGAGTTAGTTCTGTTGCCAGGAAGCAGGTTGACTGGCGTTACGCAGTGAATGACGGTGTTTAAGGATGTGGAAGTTGAGATGAAATTGTCCACTTGGGTTGAGTCACATGTTTGGGACAGGAAAATGTTATGTACAACCATTGAAAGCAATCATAGAACTCATTGACCCTTGTTTGATGTTGGTTCGGACACCAAGAAACAAAAGGAAGAAGATTATTCATTGTTCTGAAACTTTAAGCAAGTTAGTAGTCACTTATTTTCTTTGCACATTTGGCAGAGAGTATAAGCAGTAAAATCCTCATATTTCTGTTTACCCAAAATTTTATTCTAATGTACCGTATGAGTGTAAGGGCGGAGATGCCTTTTTGGGCCTTTAGTCTCGTAAAACTTTCTGCTTTTTGTCTTGAACGTGAATTGGAGCAAGCTTGACAACTCGGAGTCCACCATTGATTCATCCATGATTTACCTTCCAAAAACTTTCAACCGTGACTTCTATCCTCAATTGATTCTTGAAAGGGTCGAGATGATGTTCTATGACTAGTTTCTTTTGAATGGATGTACATTTTCTTTTCCGTTTTAAGAAAGAAAACTGTCATTAAGATATGAACCCCCATACTCAACCATTTCTTTGTGGCAGGATTACTTGGAAAGTTGGAATGTCCATGCTCTTCTTGGATGGATGTGCTTCTCTGCATTTCTTTTCTAGAATGTGCCCCAGCTTCTCCTTCTTGTATTTTTCCAGAAGAAATAATCTGATCCGTCCTTGCCCTGCCATTCTGCATTTCCTCAGCATTCATTGCTTTTTCATTCCTCATGACTTTTGCTCAGTGTTCAATTTCCAACATGTTTCAACATAGAAACCATGATGATTTCGCAACTGTGGCAGGTGTTGTGGTACTTCTTGACAGTTTTTATTTGTGTTTTATGTTGAATTTTTTATCTCATCTGCAAAGTTGATGCACACCTTCATTACTAAATTGTCTTCATGCCAGGAGTCTTCAAATGTTTAAATTAAGTATTTATGTGCTGTTTTGTGTTTAACATTCTTGTTTCTCAGGGTTTGCTTTCGTTTACATGGAAGATGAACGAGATGCTGAGTATGCAATCAGAAGGCTTGATAGAACAGAATTTGGTAGAAAGGCGCGCCGGATTCGTGTTGAGTGGACTAAGGTAGGTTGTAGTCGGTAGTAAATTGCATTGTGATTACTACTAAGTAATAGTTATTATATTACTTTGTGTACATGCTTCGTATCATGATACCTGGGCATAAAAGAAGGGTATGGGATTCTTCTTTGCAATTATTTTGGGAAGCAAATTGTTTGATTTTGTTCTTGATGATAGAGTGTCATTTCTCATGAAAATCAATACTAACTGTGCATAGTCTCACAAGTTGACAAATGTTTGTTTATTCAAATGAACTTTTGCTTTTGGCTGCTGCTTATTTTGTAATTCTGGTTTATTGTTCAAATTTTTAGTTTTTAACATTTTCTGTATTTTTATTATGATTTGTAGCAAGAACGTGACAGTAGAAGATCGGGTGGTGATTCCAGAAAATCTTCATCTAATTCAAAGCCATCCAAAACTTTGTTTGTTATTAATTTTGATCCAGTTCACGCTAGGACAAGGGATCTGGAGAGACATTTTGACTCTTATGGGAAAATATTAAATATAAGGATCAGGAGGAATTTTGCTTTTATTCAGTATGAATCACAGGAGGATGCTACTAGAGCTTTGGAGGCGACCAACCTGAGGTTGTAATTGCCTTCTCAATTGTTGACTAGTTATTTGTGTTTCCCCATTCCCCGAACTTTTACCCCTTTGAAATACTCTGGATTCAGTAACTTAAGTAAAGAAGGTATCGGGGAAGGGGATATATTTGCTGATTGCATATTAGTTTAAACCTCTTTTGATTGTTTAATGCTTGATTTTCAGCAAGTTTATGGACCGTGTTATCACTGTGGAGTATGCCATAAGAGATGATGATGACAGAGATAGAAGGAACGGATACAGTCCTGAAAGAAGAGGTCACGACTCTCCTGATGGTAGATATGGTCGTGGTAGATCGCCTAGATCGCCTAGTCCATATCGTAGAGGTAGGGGTAGCCCAGATTATGGTCATGGATCGAATCCATCTTCCCGACCAGAAACAAGAGGAAGCCCCAAGTATGAACGACCTGAAAGTCCGATAAATGGGAGATATGATAGGTTTGATATAAATTACTTTTTTTGTTTTCTTGAATTAGTTTTTGGTGCTATTTCATTATGTTCTGACTTTTTTACTGTTCATGCAGCCGGTCTCCACCTCCCAGAGATAGGTCACGTTCTTGAGGAAAAGCTGAACAGAACTGTGAAATTGTTGTTAGACCATTTTATTTTTTATTTTAGTCCATAGTTTGGCAGCAAAAACTCAAACTTGTTATGTTTGGTTAGAACCGTAAATTGCTAAAGACATACCAGATGTTATTATGTTGCATGTCAAGTTATGGTTTTTCTTCTGCTGAAAAATGTTCTTTTGTTTACCATATTTTAAACTGAAGGTAAGGCTACTCCTGGTTTCATTATGTTGATGAATACGTGTTTAGTGACTTGCAAGCTTCATTATTCTTGCTTATACTGTTTCAATTTTCAATGGTCTTGACTTGGGTGTTATAGTATAGTGTGGCCATTTGGCTCGTCCTTTTGTTTTTTTATTTGGTGTCAATTGTTTTGCACATCTTTTTATGCGATGTATTTGAACTTCTAAGTTTAAACTCGGATGAGTTTGGTTCTCTTAAGTTCTAACAAGTAGCACATTAAATAGTTAGGTAATAAATCTTAAAGTTTGAAATGTGATGAATCTAATCTAATGAAATTATATAATAAATGTTTCAAAAGTATTATTTTTCTAATAATATCAGTATATATAAAAAATAATCTCATAGTTAGTGTTCATAGAAATATTTTGTATCCTTAATTGTGATTGTTTTCAATAAGTTGAAAAATTCACTTACGTATTTTGGGTTGACATCTTAATATTTTTAGAATAATTGTTATTATTTGTATTTTGAGTATCATTTCTATTTTAATAAATATTAAGAAATATATATGCCAACAGTTTTTGTGTTTAAATCATTTTTGTCCTTGTAGTTTTGTGCATGTTTAATAATAATTATTATAGTATTTTATTAAACATCTGGTATTTTAATTTTTTAAATTTAAATAATTTTAATCTGCTGTTGATATATTATCAAATTGCTAATATGTGTTTGGAAAAATCAATAAATGCAATAATTTTTTACTTTAGTTAAATATTTATAAATTTGCTACTTTGTCCTTTTTATTTCTACATTACTATAAATACATATAATTAAATTAATTAAAGATTACATGAATGATAGGAATATTAACGATATAAAAGTAATTATTCATGTATGATATGAATAGTAAAGTTTAAAATCAAATTGTAATAGTTGTTATTCTCGCATTTATAGTAATTTTTTTGTTAACAAATTTATTTTTGAAAAATTAAAGAACAAATGCACAGTTGAATTTTCATTATAATTAAAATTGTATATCTGTAAAACAGTATAGGAACTAAAAGTATTTTTGATACTAAAATTATTACGAGATTAAGTGTAAAATAGAATTTTTATTTTTGAACAAAAAATTCTACAAAATTCATCACCACAACAAAACTATTCAAAGCATCAATTTGTGATTCTCGTCAACACTCAAATTTCGAACTCGAAGCATAGAAGCGTCTGTAAATGTTTTCTTCAATAATTTTGTCTGTATTTGTTTGTTGCACTGTTTCTCCGCAAATCGGGGAGAAACTGGAATAAGTTTTTAAATAATATTTTATAATTATTTTAAGAGTTAAATATTTTGTAGTAAGGTGAAATTGATTTGAATTAGGCATTTTTATTGTTAGTTTTTTTTAGGTGAAAAACAAACTTTTAATGTGAACTATGTTTAAATATTTAATTTTAGTTCATTATTTATTATAATATTGATTATGTTGTAAAAATTCGTTTATTAAGTAAAAATTATTTTAATAATGTTTTAAGAATTTACGTTTTAACTCTTAAATATTCGTTTTACTTAGATACCAAGTAAACGATGTGGTTGCCTTATAATATTTCAATTAATTTACTTCATTTTTAAAATACTTTTTTTTAAGAAAAACACTTCAAATTTTCTTCTATTTCAAATTATTGATTCCGATAAAGTAATTTAATTTTCATCCTATGCCATTTCTATTCCGTTTTATTTAAAATGTTACTATACATTTAAATTTCAAACAAAAATAATTTAGATTTTATGTGATATTTTAAATTCATTTAAAAATTAAGTTCCACTCCAAACAATAGAAAATAATTATGTATTAAGTTGTTCTGCAACAATACTGGTTTACAAATTTGAGATTGGACATTAAAATTTCATTAATTAACATTTATATTATAAGTTTTCGTTTTTCTTTTTAAAAGTGAGTTTTTTTTTTATAATTTACCACATCTTCTTAAGATGTGGCCTGTTCTTAATTCTAACTATTAATTTTTATTTTTATTTTTTATGATTTATTGTTTCATGATTGTCAATAAAACTATTGTATTTATTAATTTTTCAAAAAATTCATACTGATTAACAAAGTTATATATGATACTTATATAATAATAAAAAAATATGAATAGAAATTGGAACTAACAATCCCAGTGGCAATTTCTATGAGCTTAGCAAGCCAGGAACCTCACATGCTCTGCTTAACCAAACTTTTAAAGTGGTATTTTCGTAATTTTCTAGCAAAAACAATGTCAAATGTTTGCAAATTCAAAAACCATAACAATGAACAGAAGACTTCCTCATGATTCGTTTACTTCGCACGTGGGATATTCATCCTAATCTCTTTGAAAAGTAGCATCTGTCCCCACATCACACGTGGCAATGACTACACGTCATCACATTGCAACTTATAAATGAGTCTTTTATCTAATTTTATAATTTTGATTGATGGTATGAAAATAAATATGAAAATGTTTATATTTGATGATAATTAAACAATACTAATTTCAGGTGCTAAATTAGTTTAAATGGTAAATTAAATATGTAAATCAAAATGTTCAATTTGTTGGTAAAATTTTTAAAAGTGATATTTTTTTTTAACTTTATGATTTTGATTGATTACATGAAAATAAATATGAAAGTGTTTATATTTGCTGATAATCATATGAGGTTAACTTTACGTAATTAGCTAAATAGGCTCAAATGGTAGATTAGATATTAAAATCAAAATGTCCAACTTGATGGTGAAACCCTCAAAAAGGGTCTTTTCCCCAACTTTATGATTTTGATTGATTACATTAAAGTAAATATGAAAGTGTTTATATTTATTGATAATCATATGAGACTAACTTCATGTAATTAGCTAAATCAACTCAAATGGTGGATGAGATATGCAAACCAAAATGTTCAACTAGAAAGGAGTATTTTCCAACTTTATGATTTTGATTGATTACATGGAAATAAATATGAAAGTGTTTATATTTAGTGATAATTATATGAGGCCAAGTTCAGGTAATTAGCTAAATAAGCTCAAGTGGTGGATCAGATATGCAAACCAAAATGTCCAACTTGTCGGTGAAACCCTCAAAAGGGATCTTTTGCCCAACTTTATTATTTTGATTCATTACATGAAAATAAATATGAAAGTGTTTATATTTGTTGATAATCATATGAGGCTAACTTCATTTAATTAGCTAAATCAACACAAATGGTGGATCAAATATGCAAACCAAAATGTCCAACTTGTTGGTGAAACCAGGATCTTTTTTCAACCTTTATAATTTTCATTGATTACATGAAAATAAATATGAAAGTGTTTATATTTGATGATAATCATATGAGGCTAATTTCAGATAATTAGCTAAATAAACTCAAATGATGGATCAAATATTGAAACCAAAATATCCAATTTGTTTGTGAAATCCTCAAAAAGGGTCTTTTCCCCAACTTTATGACTTTGATTGATTACATGAAAATAAATATGACAGTGTTTATATTTGTTGCTAATTATATGAGGTTAACTTCATTTAATTAGCTATATTAGCTCAAATGTGGATCAAATATGCAAAGGTGAAACCCTAAAAAAGGGTCTTTTCCCAAACTTTAATATTTTGATTGATTATATGGAAATAAATATGAAAGTGTTTATATTTGATGATAATTGTATGAGGTCAAGTTCAGGTAATTAGCTAAATCAGCTCAAATGGTGGATCAGATATGCAAACCAAAATGTCCAACTTGTCGGTGAAACCCTCAAAATGGATCTTTTCCCCAACTTTATTATTTTGATACATTACATTGAAATAAATATGAAACTGTTATATTTATATTTGTTGATAATCATATGAGGCTAACTTTAGGTAATTAGCTAAATCAGCTCAAATGGTGGATTAGATATGTATACAAAAATGTCCAACTTGTTGGTAAAACTCTAAAAGAAGGGTTTATTTTCCAACTTTTTGATTTTGATTGATTACATGGAAATAAACATGAGTTTATATTTGTTGATAATTATAAGAGTCTAATTTCATGTAATTAGCTAAATCATCTCAAATGGTGGTGTTATATTCTAAAGTTTTGGGATTTGATTAATATTATTATTGGGTTGTTAAGATTTAATTAGTTAGGATTTTATCATTTATTTAATTAGTTAGGATTTTATTAGGATTTTATCATTTATTTAATTAGTTGGGATTTTATTAGGATTTTATCATTTATTTAATTAGTTAAGATTTTATGATATTTAGTACTCTATAAATAGAGTATTGAACTATTATTTGAGATATGAATAATATATGCAGTTTGTTTCCTTTTCTCAATTCTCTATCATTGTTCTTGTTCTTGGTATAATCGGAAGCCACCTAAAGGTTCCCTTTGTCCAAAGTCTAATCGTTCTTCGAAATCTCTTCCGAGAGGACCTAGACGCTTCTACACACGATTGTTCATATCAATTGGTATCAGCTAGGACCTTCCAGTACTTTCAATGGCAGATTCAACACGCTTCGCTCAAGCTGCTAAGGAGATGGAAGATCGAATCTCCCAAAGGATGGATAATAAGTTTCGAGAACTCGCGAATACGTTGAAGGAAACCTTGACTCTTTCTATGAAAGACACCATGCAGGAATTACTTACTCAATCTCAAGAAGAAGGGCCCCATGGCCTCTCCAATGACAACATGGGGTTTGGTGCAATTGGCGATGATCCCATGGTTGAGTTGTTGCGTATACGACAAAAGACTTCAGTTGATGCCTATCATGAAGAGTTCAATTCAATCATTACAAGATTGAAGTTATCTGATGATCATATTCTAAGGTGTTTCCTTGGTGGATTAAAGAAAGAAATCCAGATGATGGTAAGCATGTTCCGACCTCAGTCTCTACAACATGCGTTTACCTTGGCCAGGACGTATGAAGGAAATAATTCAAGCAATTTGATGGCCAAATTCCACAGGGGAGTCTTGGATCCAACACCAGTCCCTATATCGTCGTCTGCTTCAATCAATGTGGAGATGGAGGAAGATGACTCATATGATAGTCCTCCCAGGGATGTGACTGAATTATTGCAAAGGAAGGAGCCACAAATCTCAGTCAACGCATTAACCATAGTGGTTGGGTTCAGAACTATGAGAATAGTTGGATATCATAAAAAACGACCTTTACATATTCTCATTGATAGTGGCAACACTCATAATTTCTTAGATACCCAAATGGAAAAAAATATGGGTGCATAATTGATACGATTGCCCAAACCTTAAAACAATTAAGAGGGTTTTTGGGCTTAGTTGGATATTATAGAAGATTTGTCCGTGGGTATGACGTCATTGCTACACCTGATAATTTCATTTGAAAGACGGAGTACACATTGTTCCATTCTTGAGGGCAAGAATGTTGTTGAGGGGAGGGCATTGTTATATTCTAAAGTTTTGGGATTTGATTAATATTATTATTGGGTTGTTAAGATTTAATTAGTTAGGATTTTATCATTTATTTAATTAGTTCACGATAGTGTGTAGAAGCGTCTAAATCCTAATAAAATCCTAACTAATTAAATAAATGATAAAATCCTAACTAATTAAATCTTAACAACCCAATAATAATATTAATCAAATCCCAAAACTTTAAAATATAACAATGCCCTCCCCTCAACAACATTCTTGCCTTCAAGAATGGAACAATGGGTACTCCGTCTTCAAATGAAATTATCCTTCTTAAGCATATCAGGTGTAGCAATGACGTCATACCCACGGACAAATCTTCTACAATATCCAACTAAGCCCAAAAACCCTCTTAATTGTTTTAAGGTTTGTGGTAGAGCTCAGCTTACCATGACATTCAAATGGGCAATCGTATCAATTATGCACCCATATTTTTTTTTCCATTTGGGTATCTAAGAAATTATGAGTGTTGCCACTATCAATGAGAATATGTAAAGGTCGTTTTTTTATGATATCCAACTATCTGAGATTTGTGGCTCCTTCCTTTGCAATAATTCAGTCACATCACTAGGAGGACTATCATATGAGTCATCTTCCTCCATCTCCACATTGATTGAAGCAGACGACGATATAGGGACTGGTGTTGGATCCAAGACTCCCCTGTGGAATTTGGCCATCAAATTGCTTGAATTATTTCCTTCATACGTCCTGGCCAAGGTAAACGCATGTTGTAGAGACTGAGGTCGGAACATGCTTACCATCATCTGGATTTCTTTCTTTAATCCACCAAGGAAACACCTTAGAATATGATCATCAGATAACTTCAATATTGTAATGATTGAATTGAACTCTTCATGATAGGCATCAACTGAAGTCTTTTGTCGTATACGCAACAACTCAACCATGGGATCATCGCCAATTGCACCAAACCCCATGTTGTCATTGGAGAGGCCATGGGGCCCTTCTTCTTGAGATTGAGTAAGTAATTCCTGCATGGTGTCTTTCATAGAAAGAGTCAAGGTTTCCTTCAACGTATTCGCGAGTTCTCGAAACTTATTATCCATCCTTTGGGAGATTCGATCTTCCATCTCCTTAGCAGCTTGAGCGAAGCGTGTTGAATCTGCCATTGAAAGTACTGGAAGGTCCTAGCTGATACCAATTGATATGAACAATCGTGTGTAGAAGCGTCTAGGTCCTCTCGGAAGAGATTTCGAAGAACGATTAGACTTTGGACAAAGGGAACCTTTAGGTGGCTTCCGATTATACCAAGAACAAGAACCATGATAGAGAATTGAGAAAAGGAAACAAACTGCATATATTATTCATATCAAATAATAGTTCAATACTCTATTTATAGAGTACTAAATATCATAAAATCCTAACTAATTAAATAAATGATAAAATCCTAATAAAATCCCAACTAATTAAATAAATGATAAAATCCTAATAAAATCCTAAATAATTAAATAAATGATAAAATCCTAACTAATTAAATCTTAACAACCCAATAATAATATTAATCAAATCCCAAAATTTTAGAATATAACAGGTGGATCATATATATGCAAACCAAAATGTCCAACTTGTTGGTCAAACCCTTAAAAGGAATTTTTCCCTAACTTTATGATTTTAATTGATTACATGAAAATAAATATGAAAGTGTTTATATTTGTTGATATTCATAAGAGGATAACTTCAAGTAATTAGCTAAATTTAGTCAAATAGTAGATAAGATATGCAAACCAAAATGTTCAGCTTGTTGGTGAAATTCTCAGAAAAAGTTTTTTTCTCTAATTTTATGATATTTATTGATTATATGAAAATAAATATGAAAAAGTTTATACTTACGGATAATTACGAGACTAAGTTCAATTAATTAACTAAATCAACTCAAATATGTATTAGATATTCTAACAAAAGTTTGAACTTCTTAATAAAACTCTTAAAAAAAATATTTTCTTCAACTTTATAATTTTAATTGATTACATAGAAATAAATATATATGAAATTACTAACAACTCGTGCAATTTCTATGAGCTTAGCAAGCCAACAACCTCACATGTTCTGCTTTCTGCGTCACCAAACTTTTAATCAGTGGTATTTTCGTAATTTTGAAGCAAAAACAATGTTAAATGTTTGCAAATTCAAAAACCATCACACTGAAGAGAAAACTTCCTCATGATTCGTTTACTTCACACGTGGGATTTTCATCTTAATCTCTTTGAAAAGTAGCATCTGTCCCCACATCACACGTGGCAATGTCTACACGTCATCACATTGCAACGTACAAAAGAAATCCTTAGCATTTTCAAATTTTAACAAATCCCAACGGTAACCTTGTCTGTCCAACTTGCATTCTCCACCGTCCGATGATCACACCTGCTCGACCTTTAAGCCTTGTTTTTACAATAAACATAAGCACCCGTTCTCCCTCAGCACTGACACTGGCTTCCACGTTGGTGAAAATTTGATTTTTGAATAGTGGGGGTGTGTGAACGTTGTTGTCTGTATTGTACTTGCTGTGTCGTTTTGTGAAGCTAAGCTTTTTAATAGACTTTGTAGCAGGTTTTTGATTCAAACTTGATCACCACTTTCATTTTTAGTGTGCGGTGTCTGTTCTCAATTATGACACAGGCGTTTCTGATTCTCAGAAAATGAACGGTATGGTTTTGGAGTAATCCAGCTGTGTTTTGATTGATGAGTTTGGAAGCATTGCATTTACATTTGCCAGTGTTGGTGGGTGGTTGGTGGTGCTCTCTATAGCAATTTCGGAAGCACACTATAGTCTGATAGAGAGTGTCAAGTTTGAAGATTAAGCTATACAAAGGCTTAGCTTGTTGCCTTAGTTACTCATTCTTAAAGGTTGGTCCTTCATGTGCGTGTTTTTTTGTTGTTGCTTCTTTGCTTTGTTCTCTTCTATACATAAGAAGAATTCCGTTTTTTTTCTTCCTTTTTTTGTAGTGGAACTTAATATTTTCTCTCATGTCTTTTGGGTTGCAGAAACAGTCGAGAACAGCAGTGATAGCTTCTGACAGGATCAATTCAGTGAAGATTTAGCAAGTCAAGTTGGTTTGAGGTATATTACTATTTGAATTTATGATTTTGAATTTTCATCAATGTTAGTAGTAGCAATGATAACAATAAATAAAAATAGTAACGGGCTATTTATTGGAGATAATTGGGTTGTATGATACAACTTTTGTTTTGTGTCTTTCCTTCGAAGTAAAGCCTTTCCCTTTCTCAAACCGGTAGCCTTTATGAGGAGAAGGAAGGAAAAACCCTGCCAAGAATTCCACTTTTTAGGAGCCTCTCTTTTAGAAACAGGAATCTTTCATTTGGGTTGGAATCAACATGACAAACAAAACTTGCTAATTTTACCTTTGATACTCTCTCCAACCAAACTTCATTTTCATGGTTAGAAAGTAAAGTTGGAGGAGGTTGTCAATGACCAAAGTACCCCCTGAGAGGGCCTTTTATTACATTTATACCATGTTGGGGTGGGTCTTTTTGGCCTAATGTATTTGATTTGTATGATATTATCCACCGACGGCTTCTTAATTGGACTTAATAGTTAGCCGTTACACGCCAATTCCCTCACTTTCATCAACACCCTTTATCATCAACTATGGTTTAGATTGTCTTCTTAATCACATCTGAATTTAATACATGGTTTGGAATTTCTAAAGGGCATTAAATGATTACTTGCTCCAAAGTAAGGGAAAGAAAGCCTCGTGGGGCATCTTTAGGTACTTCAGTTTTGATGATGGTTTAGCCATGCTTTCAAACAAGATTTGTGTGTGATCATAAGATTCTCGAGTTATTGATGTTGGTCTGGTCCTTTTTCTTTCTTTTTATTGTCTGAGAATTTTCTATTGTAGTCTTAATTTATAATTTACTGATTTTATGATTGCAACTGCTCCACAACTTTTTAATTATCTATGCTGATAGTATCATTGCCTTTCTGCAAATTGGCATCTCCATCATCTCTCTGAGCTTGGTTTTCTTCTATTCTACAGCTTTGGTGACACCAATTCAATTTTACTTCACCACCACTTTGTCCAAATTTGAAATCATGGTGGAAGCCAGTAAAGATGCAGTAGCAGTTGATGCTTGTTCAAGAGAAGACTGGTTGTTGCATGCACAGGAACTTGTTCCTGTGGCTCTTGCTAAGGCAAGAGAGGTTAAGGTGTTCCCTGGTAGGTGGAAGATGATCATTTCAAAATTGGAGCAGATTCCTTCCTGTTTATCGGATTTGTCTAGCCACCCTTGTTTCTCCAAGAATGCTCTTTGCAAGGAGCAATTGCAGGCTGTGTCAAAGACACTTGAAGAAGCCACAGAATTGGCTGAGTTGTGTGTGAAGGAGAAGTATGAGGGTAAGCTTCGGATGCAGAGTGATCTTGATGCATTAACTGGGAAACTGGATTTGAATTTGAAGGATTGTGGTCTCTTAATCAAGACCGGTGTGCTCGGTGAAGCTACTTTGCCATTGACCGTGTTAGGTTTTATGGCAGAATCAGATATTGCAAAACACAACAATATAAGAGAACTACTAGCGCGGCTTCAGATTGGTCACATGGAAGCAAAGCACAAAGCCTTAGACAGACTCTATGATGTTATGAAAGAGGATGAGAAGAATGTTTTGGCTGTTCTTGGCAGGAGGAATGTTGCTGCTTTGGTTCAATTGCTCACAGAAACCTCTCCAAGGATAAGAGAGAAGACAGTTACTGTTATATGCTCTCTTGTGGAATCGGGGAGCTGTGAGAAGTGGCTAGTTTCTGAAGGAGTTCTGCCACCTCTTATTAGACTTGTTGAATCTGGTAGTGCTGCCAGTAAAGAGAAGGCTATAGTATCTCTTCAGAGATTGTCAATGTCAGCAGAAACAACTCGTGCAATTGTGGGACATGGTGGTGTTCGGCCATTGATTGAGCTTTGTCAAAGTGGCGATTCTGTGTCACAGGCTGCTGCTGCCTGTACTTTGACAAATATATCAGCTGTTCCTGAGGTGAGACAGGCTTTGGCTGAAGAGGGTATTGTAAGCGTTATGATCAATCTTCTTAATTGTGGACTTTTGTTAGGTTCAAAAGAGTATGCAGCTGAGTGCTTGCAGAATCTGACTTCAAGCAACGAGCATTTGAGAAAGTCTGTTATATCAGAAGGTGGTGTTAGAAGTCTTCTGACCTATCTTGATGGTCCACTTCCCCAAGAATCTGCAGTTGGAGCATTGAGGAATCTGGTTGGATCAGTTTCTGAGGAAACTTTGGTTTCTCTTGGTTTGCTTCCCCGTTTGGTTCATGTTCTCAAGTCTGGATCTTTGGGTGCTCAACAAGCTGCCACTTGTGTGATTTGCCGAGTTTGCAGCTCAATGGAGATGAAGAAAATGGTGGGTGAAGCTGGCTGCATCCCTCTTCTTATAAAGATGCTTGAGGCTAAAGCAAATAGTGCTAGAGAGGTTGCTGCTCAAGCAATTTCAAGCCTAATGGTTCTGTCCCAGAATCGGAGAGAGGTTAAGAAAGATGATAAAAGTGTGCCAAATCTTGTCCAGTTGCTTGATCCAAGTCCTCAGAACAGTGCCAAAAAGTATGCAGTTTCATGCCTTGGATCACTTTCCCCATGTAAGAAGTGTAAGAAACTAATGATTTCGTATGGAGCAATCGGGTATCTGAAGAAGCTTATAGAGATGGAGATTCCAGGAGCTAAAAAGCTACTTGAGAGGTTGGAAAGAGGGAAATTGAGAAGCTTGTTCAGCAGAAAGTAGAGAGGAACCATTGAAAGTTGCAAACAACATGAACCTTTTTCTTTGTTACTTTTGTTCTTGCCAATGTTGTTTCATTGTCTATATGAAACAAGTAGCTTAGAGTGTAAACTGTGGAATGAGAAGTTTGGTAATCTCTGTGCAATCAATGTTTAGATGATATAATCTTTTATCTTTCTGCATCATCATTTCTTTTATTTTTAGAAACTTCTTAATTTTTTTAATTTTAACATATATCATAACAAAAAGATAATAATTTCAATTTTGAAAATCTTCTTTCAGTTGATGCTACATTCACAAAATCATTTAACAATATTTTATGACCAATTGTCATATTTTGTTAACAATTTACAGTTTTGACAAACTCATGAATTTTAATGGCGGAAACTAAGTTAGCAAATAAAGTCAATTCGGAGAAAAAAAATCTTCTAGATTAAATATAAATTACAATAAGAAAAAAAAAGATAAAGTAATCAACATGAACACAACTTTGTCTCCAATTATCATATTTCTTTTTGTAAACAATCAAATAAAGTTGCATTTAATCATTCATTTATTTCTATAAGAAATATTAATAACAACATCCCTTAAACTGTCTTCCACACCTACAAATAGACTCTAGAAGAAACTATAATCACTCATCAACATTGAGAAACAGCCATAACATTTAATTTCATCCAAAGAAAAAAAATGTTAACATATTAAACCATGATTTGACTACTTTTCTTAATTAATTGAATTTTTTTAAGAGAGAAAAAAAATTAAAGTTTTAGGAGAAAGAAAAAGTTTTTCTTGTGTGTTTCAGTGATTAAACTGAAAATTTATATAAAGGTGAGGGGAAATAAAAAAAAGTTATATTTATATTTGATGAATGATCTTACAAAATCCTATAAAAGAAAACCTTATTTGCACTCTAGTGGATAAAAATTGTTAAGATTTTCTTTGGATTTTTAGTTTTGTTCCAAATTTATTCCATGCCTCTTATTCATACAACCTTATTTTTTATTATTTTTTATTATGAACCTAGAAATGATGGAGATTATTCAATGTTTAGGAGAAAATTGAACATCCATTAATTAAAACTTTGAATTTGAGGTTAAAATTTGGGAATGAAATCATTATTTTGCAGAAAATAAGCAGATATATATACTGTCTTAACATTTAGCTTATGAAAATGCTAAATTTTCGTGGTTGAAAAGAAAAAGCATGCTTGCACCAAAATAAATAAATAAAAACTTATGAGTGCAATATGTTTCACAAATGCATTGAATAGTGTCCAACCCCACATCTCTCTGACTTTGGTAAAAATGGATTAGAAAAAAAGGAAGGAGAAGAAAAATGTAAAAAATAAATGAAAATTACGGCAACTTAATTTCAAATAAAAATAAATATAAAAAATGAAAATGGAGATTTTTGATTTAAAAAATAAAATATTATTATTATTTTTATAAAAATAATTATATATATATATATATAAATTATAATCCATTAGAGGTTTATATTTTCAAATATAATATTTTTATTTTTTTTGTAAAGTAATTAAATTTAATTAAGTTCTAATTACTTCGTAATTTAAAATGATTTTAATTAATTTTTTATTAAATTTTTTTATTGATAACTGTTATTTCTATTTTATTTTCTTGATTTCCAAATTTATTAAATAACTCTATCTCCAATATCTTCTAGTTTGTGATGAACTCGCCATCTAAGAAGAAGGATTGATTAGAAAATAAGAAGACAAAAAAAGAGGAAAACAAGTTGACCGATAGAAATAATTATTATTATCTAATTTTTTTAACACTTTATGAGATACTTAAAATTTAATTTAGGTTAAAAATTAATTATATTAATAATATAATTGATTGTATATATTTTTTAAACCCAACTTCTCTATTTTTAATAACATAAGTTAACAATATACTCTATTATGCTATTAAAAATAAATGTTTAAATATAGTTATGGTGCAAGGTTAAGTTTTTGGTAACTTTTTTACACTTTTCTTCTACTTTTTTTTTCAAAATTCATTTTATATTCCATTCACTTTTATTTCCTTTTTATCCTATCATTTCACCTTTTCACTTTTTTTCCCTCACCGTCTTTCACATGTAACAAATTATATTTGAGAGTTTTAACCTGTTATACGAAAATTAAGAGTAACTTGTTATATTCTGTTAAATTAACTTGTTATAAAATTTATTTAAAATATATTCAAAGATATCATCATATTATAAAAAATCAAGAATTTTTTTAAAGAAAAATTGACTTTCTAGCAAAATAAATTAAAAACGTAAAACGTAAAATGATGTCTCATCCACTAGAAGAAAAAATGGTTTTAATGACGGTTTATTTTTACATTATTCAGGATTAAAATCTCTATTAAGTCATTTATTCAGGATTAGAGTTTCCTCCGCTAAATCATCCATGGGGAACGTGTTTCTTGTTTTTTTTTAAACCTCAGGAAAAGCCTTTCAGAACCCCTATTAAATACCATGAGTTTAAGAACCTCCGTAAAATACCATATGTTTCAAAACCTCCGTAAAATACCATGAGTTTCAAAACCTTCGTAAAATATTATGAGTTTCAAAACCTCCGTAAAATACTACGAGCTTCAAAACCTCCGTTAAATACCATGAGTTTAAAAACCTCTATAAAATACCATGAGTTTAAGAACCTCAGTAAAATACCATGAGTTTCAAAATTTTCGTAAAATGACTTGTCGTTTGAAATAACCTTCAATCCCATTTTCCACCATCTCTAACGATCCTTCTGACTTCTCTCTCTTCGACTGTAGACACACTGCTCAATAACCGCCGACGACAGTTCTAACAAGAAACCACAATTTAACCACACTTATGTCTATTATATATAAGGAAAAGAAACACTAAATAAAGCACTATCTTCTTCTTAGTCCAATATTACTTCTTCCTTCACCTTACTACCCCAACTTGGGTACAAGCCACTGTTACCTAGCTCAACAACAACTGGTGTTTATCACTGTTTTATATATCCTAAATAATTGTATTATCTATCATATGTGGGCTTAAAAGCCAAGTGTGTTCTTGGCTAAAGATTGCAAGAACATATTGCGAGGAGAAATTAACTTTATCACTTCTCACTTTCACAGTCAATTAATTATTAGATGCATTCTAAAATAAAGATCTTAATTTAAAATATTTCAAAATTATGAGAATTAAATATTAACAATTATAACTAAAACTAAAATTGCACATAAAATATATGTGTTGAAGATGGATGAAACCTCTTCTCTACCTAGTTTTAGTGTGTGTTTGATGTAGAAAATAGCTAGATTGTCTTGAAGTTTGTAATAGGTTTAGATGATCTTGTATGTTGGCTTGTGTATGTGTAAGGTTGCCTTTTGCTACATGATCTATCCTAGATGCCTAACCAAGCCTAGAATAAGCACATGAAATGGTTAAAAGTTTTTCCAAAAGTTTTTTTGAGTTTTCTCCTAAAATCAGGATACTGCATAAAAATAAATCTGTTTCTCTGTAAAAGAACAGGTTTATTCTTTGGTCTGTTGAAAGGATTTTCGAAAGTTAGTTAGGGCACCAAAGGTACAACTCAGACAGTTATTTCAGTTAGCTGAGTTGGCAGTTTTCATAAAATAAATCTGTTAAGTTCAAAACTGAATCTGTTGTTTTCATAACAGCTTTTCAACTGTTTTTTTGAAAAGAAGTTAGAAACCGTTTTCTATATAAAGAAAAGTCTCTCTCACATGAAAGGATGCTGAGCAATTGCGTTTTTGACAGAGATCAAACACTTTCAATGTGAGAAGAAGGATTGAAAAGTTTTTTGAAAGGTTTTCCAAAGGGATTTTTAAGTGTGCTTGTTCTAGGAAACCTTTGATCTTGGTGAAGGTGCTGGTGCATTTCTGCAGCAAATTGAACTACTGGTTTTGAGTTCTTGCATCTTCTTTTCAGGTGTAATATTTCCTTTATTCTGATTTGTAAAGGTGTAAGTGTTAGTCACTCCTTGATAGGGTTTCTTGGAGTGCAAGGTGTGCTGAAATAGAGTTTTTCAGCATTGGTTGTATTGTTCTTGTAGTGTTCAAGAACTGCTGTGTTTGTAAGTGATTGGTACTGTTTTTAGTGGATTCCACCTTGGGGTAAGGTGAAACTGAATGTAGCTCTGTATGAGTGAACCAGTATAAAAACCTGCTTGCCTTCTTCCTCTCATCCCTGCACTCGTTTCTGGTTTTTGTTTAATTCTGTCAAGAACTAAATCTGTTCTTTTGAAATTGAATCTGTTAATTCTGGGTTTAATAAAAAACTGTTCTTCCTGATTTGTTAAAACTCTCTGATCACAAACAAGGCAGTTGTATATGATGTTTTAATTGATCTGTGAACAAATAGTCTATTCATTAAAACTTGAGAAAGATTCATTCTCTTTAAAACCTCGTGTTGAATGAATTTGATTGATTTCTTAGCATAGCTGTATTCTTCATACTCATAAAATCCAACTAATCTGATTCTGTTATAACCCTCTGATTGATTACATTTTTAATTTGAACAAATTCAAATTGTGCTAGACTGCTCTGAAGAATCAATCTGTTTCATGTAAAAACAATATGTTCTTTTGCCTCTGATATACTGAAAATTGTGTGTTCTTGCGAAAATTTTATAAGCTCAATTCACCCCTCCCCTCTTGAACTTAGACACTAATAGATCCAACAATATGTACATGAAAAGTTAAAACAAAATAAGTCAAGTTTTTTGAAGGCGGCTAGCCGCCTTCTTAGATTCAAACAAAGTGGACGACTGTGGTAAACTTTTCCCTTTTACACCTACCTATATTAATTATTAATTTATAATTAGTATATGCATTATTATTAATTTATATTATGTTAGTTGTTAGGTTAGAATAGTATGAAGAGCTAACTGTGACGGTGAAGACCGACAACAACGACGACAGCGAACGACAATGGCGAAGAACCAAATGGAGGAACAATGAAAACCCAAAGAACAACGTGCAAGGCAATGAAAGTAGGAATGGTGAAGAACCTTCACAACAATGGGAGAAAAGAAAAAAAAAAAAGAGAAAAAAAAAGCAATGGTGAAGAACAAGCAAAGAGATTGAAAGAAACTTACACAATGGCTTGTAAAAGACAATGACTTGAGGAAAATGAAGAAGAAGCACAAAGAAGAACAGAAAACGACACTATAAAAAAATGTGTATTAGAATGTGCCAAAAACGGACCCTAACTATGAAAAACAGACGCAAAAAGGAAATTATCGTGGGATTATAACATTAATGGAAATTTTGAAGCTAATGTGCTCGACGTAAACATATTGGCGGGTGTGGGCGACAATATGGTGTCTTTTTTGCGTAGGTCAAGCCTACAAGGAGGTGACAAATTTTTAAGCTAGCGTGGGTTTGCCCTACGTGTTTCCCACACAAAATTATATTTATTTAAAAGAGTGTGAGCTTAACCTTCGAGATGTCCACACATTTTTAAAGAAGCGTGAACTTAGCCCACACGAGTGCCACACAATTTTTAAATAAGTGTGGATTGAGCCTTCATGTTGGCCACAAATTAGCGTAGGTTAAGCCTTCAAAATAAATTTTATATTATTTATTTAAAGAAGTGTAGGCTTAACCTACAAGTTTGCTACACAAAGAAGTGTGAGCTTAACCTACACTTTTATAAACTCAAATAACTAGCGATCCAATTTCTAGTTTCATCTGATTATAGTTAAAAAAAATATTTTTTATTAAAATAAATTAATTTTAAAATTACATTAACTAATATAAAAAATATTTTTTTATTAAAATAAATTAATTTTAAAGTTACATTAACTAATGTGGTAAACAAACTAATGTGGTAATCAATAGTCTACAACTAATAACCTAAGTTTTTTTTTTTAAATTAAAAAGATTATCCATTTCCAATAACATTATCGAACCAAAACTTGTTTTTAGATGGCTGAAAAAGTCATCATAGCGAATAACTGTTTTTCTTTTTCTTGATTTTCACCGTCCTAAAATATTAGCTAATATTTTAGACCCAATTACAGTTTTTAAACCCCATAATTCTTCTCATTTCACACACCCAATATTTTTTTTTTCACTTTTTAATACACAAACTATAAAGTGATCAAAGTCGGTTACCATGCCACCAACCCACAACCATTTTCTTTCCTTCAAGTTTATCTTTTTTTTATGACATTCTCTCTAGATTAAAAAGTGTATATATAATATTGACCTTTTTTTATAATGGTCTTGTAAGCCAGAAGCAAGAGAAGAGTAACAGGAGAAATAGCATATATTTTCCTACCTGTATCTTTGAGTTCATGCTATGAAAATCTAGACTTAGTAAAAGTGAAAATCTAGACTTAGTAAAAGTGAAAATTTATTTTTGATGTTGAGCCAAGAATTCATTAAATCCTCCATAAGATCTGTATATTGTCCAAATAGATTCTTCACTACAAGAATAACCAATTACATTTTAGTAATCATTTAAAGTATTAGATTGTTTCTCTTTTCCTGTCATGAATTTTTTTTATTAAAACTCATGTTCAAATCCAGCTAAATTCTATATATTCAACCGGAATGGATTCAATAAAACAAAAAAATAATTTAAATAATTTAAATTTAAATATAAATTATACCAATAATTTCAATTCTTCTCGGATAATTAATTCCTTGTTATGGATAAGTAGGTATTTCAGAAATTCCTGAAAATAATATGGATTTCGTAATTTCTCCTTTGATTCTTCAAGGTAACCAAATACCCCACTAAACATACCTACTATGACCAAATTTTAAAAAATAAAGTGAATCATAAAAGGAAAATAAAGAGTTAAAATTACCAATGAACAAATAAAATAATACAGAACAATAACAAACATTATCCGAATGATTTTTCTTCTCACAATTCTAACATTTAAACATGGAAACAATCTAACCTAGATATTAAATACATAATACAATGCATTTCTCCATTTTAGATAATCCAATAAATAGAGATATCATATGTTTTATACCTCCATTATCAATGAGAGAAAAATGAGCAACTTTTTTCATTAGAGATTAATTTCCAAGTGTGTTAATGATTTTCTTCTTTTTTATAATATTCAAATACATGTTTGCACTACAAAAAATTTTATACTTTTTTTTCATAAAATCTATTTGAGAATATAAAAGCATTTCTAAATTGAAAATAGGAAGTGTTAATATACTCACTTTTCATAGAACTTATATCCTCAACAACAAATGAACTAGGGTGTATGCCAACATTTTCATCAGTACCATGATTGGCACCAGAGTCTTGGACCCTTCAACTAGATTTCTTTTTGTGAGGTAGTTCATTCTCCAATGCCAGTGTAATTTCATATTCAGTTGGCAAGAAAGTATTCAATCCCAAAATTAGATCTTTTTGCCCTTTAAACAATTCCTTCACTCTTGCTACGACACCTGTTGTATCAATTCTATGATGAAAAAGAGAGAATTGGAGTACCATACAATCCAAACTTGGTATTGAAACTCTCTAATTGAAGATCTATTTTACCCATCACATCAAGGTCTCCCACCAACCTCTCCAAACATTCATACAGTCCACGTTTCACCTCATAATCAACTTTAAAGTCAGGATGATAGTGTAACATGGGATTAAGATAGTTGCCTGCAGCATGCAACGACCTATGCAATTGGTTTCCCATCGATGATCAATTATTTCCCAAAGAGGAGTGTAGCTAAATAAGATAAAAATAAATAAATTAATCTCCAAAACAAGTCTATATATCTAATTGAGAAATCAAATATAGGTAAATTACTTTTTACTAACTCCATTGAAGAGATTTTGTATCTTCTCTTTTGCAATATCCATCTCTTCATAAATAAATCCCATGGCTGGTTTCTCATCTGAATAAACCATGCGCAACACTTTAATCAGGGGAAGAGCACCCCTCAAACAATTTAAAATGTTTTTCCAAAATCCCTTATCTAATATCAAATTTTCCACCAACCCTCCATCTCTAGTTTTTGCAAATTGACTGGATTGCCACTCCGAGGATGTGAACATCTTAATAAGTGATCCTCTATTATCATTCAAACATCCTAAAACTAGATAAGAGGTGGCAAAACGAGTATTGGCTGGTCTTATCAAATCTTTTCCTTCACTATATTTGTGCGACAAGGAGATAAGACCAATTCTTGAGTAAATGTAGGTTCTAATTTTCTTACCATTGGCGATTCTGTCGTGATGAAGTGGTATTTTCTTTTCAAAATCTTCCAACATCAGATCAATGCAATGAGCTGCACAAGGGGTCCAATACAACTTTTCCTCTTTTGCATTAACAACTCCCCAACTGCTTTATAATTTGCTGCATTATCTGTTACAACTTGGATGACATTATTTTCCCCCACTTCTTCAACAATATCATCTATCATTTTGAAGATTTTTTTAGCGGTCTTGCATACATCAGATGCATTAATAGATTAAGTATAGTCCTCCTCTTCCTATTCGTCTATCCATCTGTCATTATTGTACGTCCAGTTTTTTTCCAAACAAGTTTATGTTCTTCTACAGTTTGCTTTGTCTTCTCAACCTCTTGCTTCAAATACTTCACTCTTATTTCATGATATGATGGTGGCTTTAATCCGATAGAAATGGGTAAGCGTACATATTTGCCCCCAGCCTGTTACACAATGATGAAAAAATTAGTTTTTGTCAATGTCTAAAGGGTGTGAAAGTGCCACAAGGACATTCCTCAAATGTGAAGAGCCTAGTGTCAATGCTAGATTTGAAGTTAATTGGGTTGAAGTCTTATGATTGCCACATCTTGATGCAACAGTTGTTGCCGGTAGCTATCTGTGGGATCTTACCAAAAAATGTTAGACATACCAACCCGTTGTATTAACTAGTTCATGC
This sequence comes from Phaseolus vulgaris, assembly GCF_000499845.2. Lineage (NCBI taxonomy): Eukaryota > Viridiplantae > Streptophyta > Magnoliopsida > Fabales > Fabaceae > Phaseolus > Phaseolus vulgaris. The sequence goes on along the minus strand of NC_023750.2, from coordinate 35,326,290 downwards.
GTGGATATAACATCCTAAAAGGTCGATCCAGTTCAAATAATTTGAACTGGATAAGAACAAATGTTTGTAATTTTTTTCTTTCTCTCTTATCATTGTTTATCAATATATTAACTTTTACTTTTTATTGAATTATAGTGTAATAAACAACCAGGAAGCTATGCGTGTAGCTATTACATTATGCAAGGGATGATTACCATTGTAAGACTATGCCTTAAAAATGATTGGAAAGAGGTAACATGATATGTTAAATTATTTTTATTATTCTTGAACGTATATGTATCTTAAAACTAATTTATGTCAATCATATTTTGAAATGCAGTTCTTCACGGATGAAGCACCAATGATTTCGGATGCCATAGCATATGTGAGACATTCTTGGTCCACATATTTCATAAATTTTTATAACTCTAGGATAGTTGATCAATAGTGTAGGGATTATATGTAATTTGATTACTGTTTGTAATGTACATTTTGATCAATATATATTTGATTCTCTGAATTTATTTGAATTTATGTATTTGTCTGGCTGAGTATATATAATTGAAGAGGTTAATTTATATGGGTTTAGAACAAAACAAATTGCACTAAAAAAAAAACAACCACTATTTACAAGTGCGATTATTTACCAAAGCCACATTTGTATATCCAGCGCATGATTTACAAATACGGCTATTACCATAGCCGCATTTGTAAACCCTAAACCCCTAAACCCTGTCACCTGATTCAGAAGCATATACAAATGTGACTACCTGAAATAGCCGCACTTATAAATAGTATTTACAAATGTAACTATATAGCCGCATTTGTATCTATTTGATTTACGAATACGTGCTGATCAAATGTGGCTCTATAGCCGCATTTGTAAATGTAAAATAACCGCACTTATTTAGTATTTATGCGCTAGTGTCTGCTTCAAAATTTACCATGTGTTTTTTGTTGCTTCTCCATTAGTCATTGTATTTAAACATAGGTTAACCACTAAAAGTTTCAAGTTATATTAGTTTTTTAATTCAAAATTTACCATGTGCTTTTTATTGCTTCTCCATTAGTCATTGTATTTAAACATAGGTTAACCACTAAAAGTTTCAAGTTATATTAGTTTTTTAATATCCCTCATTATATGCACACATATTTGTGTTTATTTTCATTATCTGTTTTAAAACTATCATTCTCTATGCATGCACTTGGCTATATAACCCCATTTTAATGGTTAATGTCTCAAATCTTTCTAAACGTGTTGGTACGGTGGACAATAGTTATTATCTGTCTGTCTTTATAGAGCATGTGGTCGTGCTTGTGATATGATAGCCTTGTTTACCCAAGCTAGGCACCTCATTTTCAACATTGAATTACGATAACATTAAATTTTTCTTCTTTTCAACTAACATCTACATGATGGTTATTTTCATAGTGTGAAATATTTATGAAAATCAATGATTTCTACCACCTCTGCTTCCCTATTATACATCAGAACCACATAAGTTTTATTTTTTCTCATTTATTTGTATTGTTTCCAGCCAATCTCAAAGGTAAATGTATACATAGGTCATTCTAACTTTTCTCATTCATTCTCTCTGCACATGCCTCACTATCCTAGAGATATTCTTTGAATCTAAAAACAATACTTAAAAGATATACATGTCAGGGTGTGGTCTAAACTCAATCCATATCAATAAAAATGGATTGAATTTAAATTTTATATTTATTTTAACGAGGTCAATTTTTTTTGGATTTTATCAAAATCCATTTAAAATAGATTAAATTTATATTAAATTTATTTTATCAATTAGATTAAATCCTTCTCGATTTGAACACGAGCTGACTTACCTCGACTTGGGCCTAGGTTGACTTGACCTGAATCCGGGTCGACTCGGCTAGACTTAGGTTCGAGCCGACTAGATTCGATATAGGTCCGAGTCGACTCAACTCGATCTCAGCTTGAGCGGACTTGGCTTTACCTGGGCTTGAGCTGACTCCGCTCAACCTGGACCTGCTCAACATGATCTCAGGCCCACTCGGTTCGACATGGGCTTAGACCCACTTAACTCGACATGGATCTAGGTCCGCTCCGCTTAACAATGCCCCAGGTTGTCTCGGCTCGGTATGAGCCTGGCCGACTTGAATTGGATTTGGCAATTTGAATTTTTTTTGTCCCCCTTACCATTAAGTAAAGGTGATTTTATGCAAGTAATTGCTATTCAAACCCAAATTACTCAACTTGGGAGGTTATCCTCACTTCACCACTTATTGGGTTAGCTTTTGGAGTTGAATTTAAACCCATATTCGTAAAAGTTTTAAGCTAATTAATAGTAATGATTAATGGAATTCAATACCATAAGAGATTTTACACCTACCTAGCAATTCTACCCAAATATTTGTTATTAAAAAATATTCATTAGAATACCGGTAGAAGACCCAAGTATTTTTATGAAAATTTTAGAAAAGTTTATTTTAGAAATTGTCATGTCATATTGATGTATACCATACATACAAGATATGAGAAATTATTAAATTATTTTTTAAAAAGGGTTAAAATCTAATAAAAAAAATAGTTTTTTTCATAAATTTGATAATAAACATCTATATCATTGTAGTGTTATTTTAATTCGAACACCCTATAAGAATTGTAGGTTGGGTCTTCCAAGAGGCAAATGTTCAAAGTATCTTGTGAGTGAAGATTTTACAAAAGTTTCAGCATGCACATAATACTTCAAATCAAGGGAAGAAAGTTCATGAAGGAGACCATGAATTTGGTGGAATATTAAAATATTATATAATGAATTATGTTATGTTGGAATTTGAAATTAAATTTGGGTTTTATTTTATAATTAGGTATTTATTTTATAATTAGGTATTGTATTGGATGATGTTTGATTTTTTTAGTTAAATATTATAAGTTTAATACAATTGTGATAGATTGTTTAAAATTAACTTGGACATGTTGGATTTGAGTTATGTTTGAAAGTTTTATTGTAAAGTGTAAAAGAATTAAAAGAAATTATACATTTTGATTTTGATTTTGATGCCTAAAGATTTTATCTATGAAATTTGGTTTCGAAGTTTATCGACAAAATTAGTTGGAGGATAATACCTACGAATTGAAGTTTGTGGATAATACCTACAAACCGAAGATGGTGGATAATACCATGATTTCAATTATCTACAAACTCATCATCCGTAGATTAATTACCTACGAATTTAATAATCTGTGGATAATGCTGATTCAGCTACAGATTTTTTGTGTTAGATTTTTTGTGTTACCTACGTATTTCAACTGAGTAAAAACAAATTTTTTGAAGTCTTGTCTTTTTCTGTTCTATTTTGATTCAAATTTTCATCTTCTATGTTTGGGATATAAAAATCTCATTCGATTGTTGTTTCCGTTGAACTTTGGAGATCCCCTCTCCCTCCAATTTTGCTTTCGATTTCGGATTTGATAGTATCTCTCTATCTCTTACATTTCATTTTCATTTTTTTCGTTCTCGTTATTTGTGATTTAATTTTATTTTGAGATTGAATGGAGATACTGGTAGACTAAATCTCGCATTACAAGTGTCATTATAAGTCGTAATTTTTTTATCTTAACTGATTGGGTAAGTAATGTTAACAACCTTACTTTTTTGTGTTGTTGTGTAATATTAACGAAGCTTAATACGCAAAGTAGACGTTCAAAATTGGGTTGTATTTGAGAAGGCAAATTCCTTTATTGGATGAGGAGGCAGAGTACATGTTTGTGACTTTTTCTTCCTACACCTCCATACCTTCTTGTGCCACTCCATACTAAATATAAAAATACCATTTTATCCTTTTTTTTCACCTCCTTGAATTTGAAATAATAAGCCTATGGATTATGTAATCCGGAATTTACATATTTAGAAAAGACTTCCGGATTATGTAATCCGGAAGCTAATAACACATCTGAAAAAAGATTTCCAGATTATATAATCCGGAAGCTAATCTTATGTATAGAAAAGACTTATAGATTATGTAATCCGGAAGTTAATCACAAAAGACTTCCGGATTACATAATCCGGAAGCTAATTCTGAATCTAGAAAAAGACTTCCGGATTATGTAATCCGGAATATTGAAAAGGGTATTTTTGGAATAAGAAAAATTTATGGCACAAGAAGGTATTGAGGTGCAGGAAGAAGCAGCCCATGTTTGTTAAGGGTGTGTTCTTCGGTGGACTTGAAACCTTAACCACCATTTGCTCAAGACTGTTTCTTCCTGCACCCCTACATTTTTCTTCCTGCACCCCTATAACAAAGATCAAATTGTCCTTATTATTTTTTAAAAACCCTAAAATGCACTTGAATTATATTTATTTTTTTGCATTATGATTATGGAATCTGGAAAAATTTCGGATTGACACTTCCGGTAAAATTTCGGATCCACCAATCCATAATTCAAAATATGCATTTCACATTCAAAAATCCATCATTCAAAAAAGCATTCCAGATCCACCAATCCGTAACAGAAATATGCATTCTGGATTCAGAAATCTGTAATTCAAAAAAAGCATTCTGGATCCACGAATCCGTAACAGAATTAGGCTTGCAGATTCAGCAATTCAGAAATTAATAATTTATGCAAAAATTACTTCCGAAACACCCCCTCATCCGGAAAAAACAATATTCAGTTCTGGATTGATGAATCCGTAGCACACTCCCAGATCCCTATTTCCGGTACCACTCAAATAAAAGATTAAGGCCAGTTTCGGAATTTAGAAAATTGTGGGGTGCAGGAAGAAAAATGTAGGGGTGCAGGAAGAAGAAGCCTTTGCTCAAAGGTGAGTTCTATGACCTTTTTTCTTTGAAAACCTTTTTTCTATTGTGTTTTTTTTTTTATTTTTTATTTATTTTGAAGCCTATGCTGAGACAACCTTAAGAGTTCATAACAGAGTATAAAAAAATTATTGTTTGAACTATTTTGTGAATTATTTAAACTTGTCTATAGGTAGTTTTGTCAATTATTTGAACTTGTGACAATAATATAAGAATAAAGGAAAAAAGGTAATTAGACTAATAACGAACAGCTTTATGAGGATTGTTATTTGATGTGCTATAATAATAAAATTTTATATTTATATAAACGCAATAGTTATACATTCCTTAAGAAGTACGAACATTTTCTCTCCTCATGGATGTAAAATCTCCAACAATAGTTATACATACCTCCTATAGATGGTGATGACACATCTTCGTTACGAAAAATTTCTTTTATATAAAAGTTAATACTGTCATGCAAACATTATATTCATGAAACACCTTAGACCTTAAAAACCATACACAACAACTGTAGAAATGCATGAAGTTGCCAACTTACTCCATGTAGCGTCCTTCTCAGGTCACATGAAACACCTCTGATTTAAAAACATACACACCTTGTATAACTTCAAACACTTCATATATAGCAGCCCTTTATTCTTGAACACCGCCACAGTTCAACAGAAAACAAAAGTAAAGACCTCCATTTGTTCATACTTGTTGTCACCATTCTATGCTCTTCTTTGATTCTCTTCATTCATTGAACCTTCATTTAAAACAGAAAAACAACTACGTTAGATAGTAAAAAGTAAAGCAGTCTCAAACCTATATGTCAAATCTATTCAGGAGCAGTGTGGAACACGAACTTTGTTTGGTAAGAGATTCATAACAACTAAACATTATTGTGTAAGGCCATTGATGCCATTGATTTATGGACAGAATTAGTTCCAATGACCAAACAAAATCTGCTAGTCGGGAAAAAATAAAGACACAAAACTGAACCAGGAAAAATCAGGAAGCAATAAATAACCTGTCTTCTATGATCTGATCATAATTTTGATTGTATTTAAATTTGATTCTGAACATATTTTTACAAAATCAAAGCAACATAATGTATAATCCATCATATTAAAATTGTTAATATTGAAAGATAATAAAAAGTAAAACCAGATGTGTCTAATGAGCCAAGTTAATATAATATAACTAATAAGTAAACAGAGAATACAGAGTGAGAAAAAATACATTACCATTAGATCATATAGAAGGTTTACAACCACCACATGGTCAACAAGAACTGTCCATAGAAAAGATGTTTCAATGAGAATGATGATATAATCTTCTATGATATTTCACTGAATGTGTAGAAGGATTTTATAAGTACTAATTTGTTCTTCTTTCAAATATTTCTAAAACTTAACTTATCATTTTTATCTTTTCATTTACGATGCTAATGTCCATGATTTTATAATTAATTCAACCTGTCTCCATGGGAATAAGCAAATCAAATATATACTTACTCAGGATGCCTCTGCCTCGTCTTGTTGCATGAACACAGAATTCATATCACGGTTACACTCATCTATTTCCACTCTTAATTTCTCTGGAACTTTGTCACCAAACCGGAAAAGTTTCCCAGTGCAGCATTTTCTTAACGACATTTCTTCCAAGGACAGAAAATTCAAAGTGGAACTCCCACTGTAAAAGCTTCGAAGTTTTGGTAATGATTTAAGAGTCAAAATCTCAAGCTTCTTGAATGTAATCTCATCTTCACATTCATTTCCACCGTTATTACATTCACCTGCATTTTCATTTCTATCTTCATCACCTTCACCTACACCTTTAGCATAAGCTTTAACTTCATCTTTATCTTTATCTTCGTCTTCTTCTTTATCTTTATCTTCATCTTGGTCGTCTTCACCTTCACCTTGTCCCTCCTCCTCCTCTACACCACCATCTTCGTTATTGTCACCTTTATTTTCATCTTTGTCTCCATCACCTTCAGCATCATCTTTATCTTTATCTTTGTCGTTTTCACCTTCACCATGTTTCTCCTCCTCCTCCTCCACATCATTATCTTCATCACCGCCACCTTCATTTTCATCTTCATCTCCATCAACTTCAGCATTAGCATTAGCTTTATCTTCATCTTTATTCTTATCTTCGTGGAGTTCACCACCACCTTGTCCCTCCTCCTCCTTCACACCATCATCTTCATCTCTGTCACCTTCATTTTCATCTTCATCTCCATCACCATCACCTTCATCATCATCATCATCATCATCATCATCATCATCATCATCATCTTCATCGTCTTCATCTTCACTTTCACCTTGTCCCTCCTCCTCTACATCATCTTCATTACCTTCCCCTTGTCCTTCCTCCTCCACCTCATTGTCTTCATTCAGGTCATCTCCATCTGTATCAGCCACTATCGTTTCTAGCGATTTACAATTGGTTACGCAAACCTCCTTCAGTACAACCAATGTTTTGGCCGTTGAAAATGTGAACAAGTATTTCAACTTCCGACAATTCTTTACATTAAGCTTTATCAGATTTGAGAAAGACACAGTGGATGGTGTCAAGTTTGTCAAACAATGGCAGTCCCAGACATGTAAGGTATTTAAATTTTGTAGTAAGGGGATTACCCAGGAGTGCCCTAATCCTATGGATTTAAGTTGGAAGAGACTCAGAAGCTCCAATGTTTTAAGCTGTGAAAGTATTTTAGTACAATCTATGCCTGGTGCTTGAGCGGGGAATATCTCTTTGAAGGCACAATGAAGCAACCCAAGCTTTTCGATAGTGGGGGGGAGTGACACTGACACCTTCGAACCAAAAACAAATGGATATACATCCCCTTGTTCATCGTGAAAGCACTGCAATATGAGAGAGCTTAATTTGGGGAGCTCAATATGAAGTTTTCCTTGCAAAATCATCACAGCTTCTTCCTTACCTAGCGACATTACCTCCATGCAGGGAGTAACCTTGGATCCAAAACAAATACAAAAGATTAGAAGGCCACACAATTGTGACACACAAAGTATATGTTGGATGTCCCAATAATAACCTTAAAAACAAGTCCCAATGATAAATGTATGTGTAAGCACAAAGTGCAGTGTGTTTAGGCATGTTCTGTCTAATCAGCCATACCTTTTCAAGAGAGACAACTGCTTGCTTATCTGTTGAAAAATCATCTTGATTTAAACCTGTATAGTTCTGATATTCTGTTGCAAAAAACTTCAGCTTTTGACAATGTCTGACATGCAACTCTTTTAACATACCCCACTTTAATATGTGCATTCCAGGATATATGCACCTTAGGTTTGGCAAATTCGATAGCCTCAACAAGGTTATGCTGGAGAACATAGCAATCTCTTTAGTAGCTTCATCAGTTTCTGCTTCACCCTTTGCAAGAATTGCCACTAACTCTTCACAGTTTTCCACATGAAGTTCTTTCAGATGGGTGAGACTTCCTTGAGGTCCCATATTAGTGATCTTCGTATGACTAAATACTGCCTTTAGAGAATTACATCTCCGCACTTGCAACTTTTTCAAGTTACTTAGCAAATGAAGTAAATGGGAAGGAAGTATTGCATCAGATAAAAAATCACAATCTTCCACTACCATAGAAGTTAAATTGTGCAAATACCCTTCTGGGAGTGTCTCTGATTTCCATATCTCTTGCAACATATGAGACTTCCCGAAAACTATATGATTCTGGGCATACAAAAAGAGTAAAGATGAGTATGTAAAGATTCACATTGTTTAACTGTAAGGTACAGTTTAAAATGTTATACTCCTTTTCTTTCTTTGTCATTTGAAATATTTTACTTTGTCGTTTTCTCGTCTTTAATTTGAATCTTTTTCATTCATCAGTTATCTCACTGTATGATATTTCTGTTATCATATTTTTCTAAAGGAAAGGTAGTTCTTTCAGAGTAACAATATATAGCTTGGTCATTGCTTAATTGGATTGTACAATGCTGATTGTGAATATGGAAGATTTCAATAAATTTTAATATGTACATGAGAGTAAAAATTTATACATCTTATGCACTTCATAAAAACTGAGTATAAAATTTAGGATCCATATTCCCTACAACTAGAAATCAATTCAAGCAGTTAGTGAATTGGAGCTATTGATCAGCTCTTATTTTATCTTGTAAATTTGACTTAAAATACATATTTGAAATGCAAAATTGTCTAATGTTCAAGGGTAAAATACATATTTGAAATGCAAAATTATCTGTATCCAACATGAGTTTTCCCCCTTGTTAGTGGTAAAATCAATCTATATGTGAAATGTAAAACTCCCATAAGTCGTGTAGATGAATGATGTATATGATGCAAAAGGCACTGTGGCTTAGTATGTCTTCATACAGTGTGTAAATGGCTAATATTTCTCATTAGATAACTTCAAAAATGTATTAAGTTATGAATACAAAACTGATATGAAATCAGAAAACAGTAAAGAGTTGTAAAACCAGAAAAACAAAGAGGGATTTTGTGAAGTTGTGCAACGAAAGGGAGAAAAACAGTAATTTTATATTTGCTCAGTGCAGTAGGTTGTGTTACTGAAAATAAAGATTATCACTTTAGTAAACACAAAAGAAATAAAAAAATCTCCACAATATATAAAGACAAACATTACTTTGTACTTAATCACTGTCATGCAACCAACTCTCCCATAAAATAAGGATTAACACTAGTTTCAACCTAACAAAACTGAGCACAACAGAAAATTACATATGTGATAAAGTATCTAGAAAAGTCTCAATTTCTAACAATAACAATAAACTACTGACAAATTATCAAAATAATAGAATCACAATGATAAGGAAATTATTGAGATACAAGTGTTGGTATCCTGTGCCACAATGGATCAAAAGAGATGTTTGGAAATGGCTCACAAGTTTAAGACATCAAACTCACACAAAAGTTGAAGTTGTAGTTAATTGATTTGGAAGAAGGGGTTACCTGTTGCCAAAACACCTTTTTGACAGTCGAGTTAAGATCATCATGCACGATGACCGATCCATCATTTAACTTAGCGGAAGTTGTAATTTTTCTACAAGAATTAGGTCCTATTGATCCTTGAGAGAAAATTTCCATCTTGGGGCACTTATTTATTTCAATTTCTAGCAAAGAGGGTAACTGCAAAGTGTTATTTCCAGAATAAAAACATTTCAAGCTTGATAAATCATATAAAACTATGTGGTATAGCTTCTGCAATTTGATCTCTGAAGTTGTTTCAACTTGCGGTGCCACTATTTCTTCTAGTGATCTACATTGGTAGAGATGGATACGCTCAAGCTGAGTTAACTCTTTTGCTGCCGAGGATGTGAATAAATACTCCAATCTTTGACAATTGAACACATACAATTGTTTCAAAAAGGAGAAAGATACTGCAGAAGAGGAAGACATTAATTCCTTGAAATGAGGACAATATGAAACATATAATTCACGGAGCTTCTTACAAATCATGTCTAACCATGGAACATCCCCTGATCCAATAGATTTGAGCTCCCATACATCTGTCAGATCCAAAGTTTTCAAGTCTGTACGCTTCCTGTTTTGACCAATTTCAGTAATTTGAGTGCGGAATGCCTCTAGGCAATGACAATAACTTATAGTCATTCCTTCTAAATTTGGCACATTCTGGAGTATTTGAATGGGCAAAACAGGCTTCTCATCCTCATCAGCATCAAATCCCAGATGAATAGTGCTTAAATCCTTAAAGTGGTCCTTAAGATCTCCTAAGATTGAATTTAACCTCGAAATGTGTTTCCATTGGAGTGTCAATTTTTCCAGGTTGGGATTGACCTAGTCAAAACAACACAACAAAAGAGAAAAGACTGTGAATTGGAATTAGGATTAGTAGACGAAAAACTAATATATAAATTAAATGCAAACTGCATATTACATACCTTCAGATACAAGAAAAGCGGAAATAGATCCAACTTTGGACAATCTAACACATTTAAAGTATTTAACACAGGGCATTCTAGGGTGAATGATTTGGAGTAAAGATAGCTGAGCTCGGGCAGGTCCAAAAGAATTAGTTTAGTTAAACAAGGGAACACAAAATTCTGCGTTGAGTCTGATGCTGGATTGTCTTCCTTTCCAACAATTTCTAACAACCCCCTACTAGATTCAATTTCAAGTTTGTAAAGCTTTGTAGATTTTTTACAAGGGCTGCAGGAAACACAGTTTGCAGCATGTCACAGTCTTGAACAGATACTTCTTGCAGATTTTGAAAGCTATGAGTTCCTTCACCATTCCTTTCCCACACATTCTTAAGCTCTGATAGGTTGCCTAGAGTTAATTTCTGCAATTGGAATGTCGCTCCTGTTCCCTCTGTGACATTCATCTCAAAAACTACCTTTACCTTGTTGCAATCTTGCACAAACAGCTCATTTAAGCATTTCAAATAAGGAAGAATATTAGATGGAATTGCACATGGTTGAATTTCACAGTTCTCCAACTTCAAAATTTTCAAACTATAGAACCAATTATTTTGCGGATAAACTTTATCACCTTGCCAGGCTTTTTGTAGCTCTGGGTGATCAGAGAAACTCATCATGTCCATGCCTTCAAAAAATTTCTGTGAATATAAATAACCATGAAGTTAATATTAGGATACAACATAATCCTCTCCATATTAAGTCAATCAATTGTCTTTCACTTTTGTTATTTCCTAATTAGTAAAAATACAGCTTATATCTACAAATTTCAAAAATAACTATTTCCATAAATTTTAATAACAATATTATTCACATAGATATTTATCAAGTGCAATTCAGAGAAAAAATACTAGTTACTTAGAAATAACTGCAGGATGAGTAGTAACCTTCAGAACCACTATATTTCTCAATTCCTTAAAACAGTTAAGAAAAAACAAAACAATATCACAATATTTTGATTGACATGGAATTTCATATTCAATCTAATTCATTATCTAATAAGCAGGAATTCCTTCTTAATTTATTTCAATTTTATTGTTCATTTTTTTCTTTATTCACCAATAATTCAAAAAGTCATTTCAAAAATAAATTTTAAAAGAGAGAAATAAAAAAGTGTAAAATGAAAATTCGGTCCAAAAGATCATAAACACACATACCTTATCCTGAAATATTTTTTGTATTGTAGCATTTAAATCACCTTCCCAGCAATATCTTTTCTTCTCTTTTTCAGGTACCACATATATATTTTGTAAAATGGGTGTGCTACGGCTTGTGACTTTGTCAGAAAATTTTCTCATATTATAACATGAACTCACCACTAGTTTTTCCAATGAAGGGAACTCAAATTCACAACTATCAGAGCTACAAAAACTCTGGAGGTTCTTCAGAGAAACAAGCTCCAGGCTCTTCAATTGTTTAAAAACAACTTTATCAGCATTCTCTGCATCTTTTCCTACAATTTCCTTCAGAGAACTACATTTGGTTACCTTCATGGTGTTGAGTTGACCCAAGCTTTCTGCAGTAGATTGTGACATTAGCTTTACTAATCCATCACAATTATCCACTTCAAGAGTCACCAAGTTACTGAGAGATGCCGAAGAAGACACTACTGTTTTCAGGCGAGGACATTTTTTCAAAAGCAAGAGTTTTAACCTTTTAAGAATTATGTCTTGTTCAAAGCCTAGATCTGTAAGATTACTTAAGTTTATCAACTTTAAGCTTTTCAGCTTTGGAACTACTCCCAGTGTTTCAATTTTTGTATGTTTTTCAAGAGGCAGTATCTTTTTAAACAAACAATCACTCAAGGACAGGCTTTCCAGATTAGGATTGCTATGGAGAAAAGAATATAAGATCTCAGTATCCATTAATTCAGATAAACAAAGCTCTTCTAAACTATTTCTTCGATGATTCCCTTCACCCATACAACTGTTTGGTGACTCTGCATGCCAAGACTCAATTTGCATGGACTTCAACTTATTGAGTACCTATAAGAAATAGATAATGGAAAAGAAGTATAAATTTAAGTAAATGTGCACTTTTCATGTCAATGAGATTATTGTTCTATATTTTTACAAGAATTAGAAATTATTGTTAAAGATTTGAAAGGCTTAGTAGTACCTCTTCAGGAAAGAGGACAGACTTTTCTTGTGCATCAACAGTTTCTTTGTGGAATGGTTCCAGCCAGTAACAATTTTCAATAGATAGGTCATTCAACGTTGGACAAGACAGTTGAAAAGCTCCTGGATAGAAACTTGTAAGGTGTGGTAGGACTGAAAATTTGATGCTTCTTAGGTTAGGGAACTTCAATGATAAATTAGCAGTGTTGGCAGCTGCTCTTTTGTTCACAATTTCCCTCAATTCATAACAAGAACTCACCACAAGGAATTCAAGATTACCAAGACTCTTAGCTACAGAAAATGGAAATAAGTCTTCTAAGCAGAAACAATCTTGGACCATTATCTTTCGCAGATTGTTCAAGTTAAGAATCCCTCCTCGACCTTCTTTCAATTTCCATACATGCTTCAAATTTGGGAGTATTTCCAAATGAACATCTTGCAAGCTAGTTACATCCCCAACATCATTTTTTTTATTATCTATGTCAAATATTGTTACCATTAACCTGCACTCTTTAACAGTCAGGCTGCATAGACTGTGAAATATTCCCTCATTGTAACAAGGAAAAACACTGACTAATTTATCGCACTTCTCAATGATTAGTGTGTCTAGCTTGCTAAAGGATTCTGAAGGGACTTTTGAATTCCATATCTCACGCAAACTCTTCATGCTACTAAATTTGATAATCTTCAATTTTGGAAAAATGCCACCCTGTTTTGGTTAAAAATAGTCCCAAGTTAAGCAAATTAGATGCCAAACAATAACAAACTCAATCAATAAAGAGAGAGAAAAAAAGTATTTTTGATTATAATAAAGTAAGAGTGGACAAAAAAATCCAAATTGACAAATCCAGTTCATAATTATCCAAATTCATATTACTTTTAATCCATTTGATAATGGTTTTATCTCAAATCCAACTCCATATTTTTGGATTTTAAGTCCAATCCATTTAATTGGATATGGATTAGATATAGATTGGATACATTTTTGGATTATCCAAAATATATTTTGGTTTGAATTTTGAGTTGGTCTGGACACAAATCGAGCTAAGTCGGCCCCAACCAAGGTTGAACTAAATTGGCCCGAGCAAAGGTCCAGCCAGCCGAGTCAAACCAAGCTCAAGTCGAACTGAGTAGATTTGAACTCGGACCCGGATTAAGCCTAAGTTGAGATGAGTCGCAACGAGCCCGGACCGAGACCACCCATGTCGAGTCGAGTCGGCTTGGACCCAGGTCGAGCTGAGTTCGCCCGAATCTAGTTAGAAACGAGTCAGCCCATGCCCAGATCGATCCAAATTGAGTCAGTCGGGCCTAGGTCGAGCTAGCCCGAACCCAGGTCAAGCTGAGTCGGCCCGGGAAAAGGTCGAGACGAGTTAGCATGGGCCCATGATGAGCTGAGTCGTCCCGGGTGCAGGTCCAGCCGAGTCAGCCTACTACTAGATCCAGCCGAGCCGGCCAAGTCCTAGTTCAACTCGAGTTAGCCCCCGCCCATGGAGAGGAGAGTCTGTTCGAGCAAATATCGAGTCGATTCGGGCCATGTCGAACCGAGTCTCTATGGGTCCATAACGAGAAGAGTGGTTCGGGCCATATCAAGTCAAGTCAATCCGGGCAATATCGAGTTGAGTCCGCCCGGACCGATATTGAGTTGTGTCGGCCCGAGCCCATATCGAGTTGAGTCGACCCGAGCCCGTATCGAGTCGAGTTGAGTCGACATGAGGTCAGACCCATATCGACCTGATTCGTCCCAGACCCAAATCAATATGAATCGGCCTAGGCACGTATCGAGCCAATTGATCTAGGCCCATATTGAGTAGACTGGGCTCGTGTCGAGCCGAATCAATCCGGGCTTGTATCGAGCTGAGCCGAGTAAGCCTGAGCACGTGTGGAGCCGAGTTGGGTTGGCTTCTTGTCAAGCCGCGTCTGCCTGGGCTCGTGTAGAGCCGAGTTAGCCCGAGACCTTGTCTATCCGATTTGACTCATGCCCGTATCGAGTCAAGTCGGGTTGGGCCTGTATAGAGTCGAGTCTGCCCGAGCCCATATCAAGATGATTCAGATTGAGCCCAATCGAGTCGGGTGGGTCCGGGCCAATGTAGAGCTGAATGGGCCCGTGTGGAGCCCAGTGTGCCTGGGCCCGTATAGAGCCATGTCGGCCCGAACCCGTGTTGAGCTGATTCAGACAGGGCCCATGTCGAGCTGAGTTTGTTTGGGCCCGTGCCAAGCTGATTCAGCTTCGCCCATGTTGAGTTGGGTGGGTCCGGGCCAATGAAGAGACGATAGAACCGAGTCTGTAAGGAGCCGAGTCGGCTCGGGACTTTGTGAAGTCGAGTCAACCTAGGCCTGTCGAGTTGAGTGAATCAGAGCACGTGTGGAACCGAGTCGGCCTGGGCTCTCGTTGAGCCGAGTCTGCCTGGGCTCGTGTAGAGCCGAGTTTGCTTGGGCTCATGTAGAGACGAGTCTACTCGGGCCTGTGTCGACCAGATTCGACTCGGGACCGCGTCTACTCAAGTTGATCTAGGCTCGTATCAAGTTTAGTCTATTTGGGCCCGTGTCAACCTGATTCAGCCTAGGCCCATATCGAGCCAGGAAGGTCCAGGAATATGTAAAGCCCAATGGGCTCGGGCCCGTGTAGAACCATGTCAGCCTGGGCCTGTGTGGAGCTGCGTATGCATGGGCCCGTCTAGAGACAAGTCGGCTTGAGCTCGTGTGGAGCCAAGTCGGCCCAAACCCGTGTTGAATTAATTTGGCCAGGGCCCATGTCAAGCCGAGTCTGCCTGGGCCCATGACATGTTAATTCGGCTTAGGCCCATGTTGAGTTGGGTGGGTCTGGACCAATGTAGAGCGAATAGGCTCGACCCCGTGTAGAGCCCAGTCGTCCCGGGCCTGTATGCAGCCGAGTATGCTTGGCCCTTGTAGAGCTAAGTCGACCTGAGCCCTTGTTGAGTCGAGTCAACCCGGGACAGTATCAAGCCGAGTCGGCCTAGGCTCGTCTCGAGCCAAGTCTGCCCGGGCAGTATCAAGTTGTTTCAACCTAGGCCCGTGTAGAGTAGTGTTCAGGCCAATGTTGAGTCGAATGGGCCCAGACTTGTGTGGAGCCAAGTATGCCTGGGCCTATGTAGAGCCGAGTCGACCTAGACCCGTGTTGAGCTGATTTGGCCTGGACCCATGTCGAGCTGGGTGGGTCCGGGTCAATGTTGAGCTGAACGGGTCGTGACCTAGGTCAAGTCGAGTTGGCTCGAGCCCATGTCGAGCTGAGTGGGCCAGGCCCATTCGAGTTGAGTCAGCCTAGTACTAGGTCGAGCTAAGTCGACTCGGGCCTAAGTAGAGTTTTGTCTGCTCGAGCCTAGGAAGAGCGGAGTTGGCCCGGGCCCAGGTCGAGTCAAGTTGGCTCTGGTCCTGGTTGAGTCAAGTCAGCCTAGGTTCAGGTCTATCTGAGTCGGTCTGGGTCCGGATCAAGTCAAGTCGATTTAGACCCAAGTCGAGCCAAGTCAACTCGTGTCTAAATGGAAATGGATGTTATCTAATTGACAAAAATGGATTTAATATAGATTTAATCTATTTTAAATGGATTTAAAAGAATCCAAATAATTTTCATCTAGTTAAAATGGATATAGAATCCGATGATCAATTTGTTTGGATTGGATGTATATTGGATTTTTCCAATTCATTACCACCCCTACTATAAAGGTTCTAATTCCTATAATGGTTAAGATATTACTGTATATTGGTATCATATAAAGTGTGATAAAGTTGAAACTATGATTGTGAGTTGTAATTTGACATCATGACCACAAGGGAGACCAGTCATACCTATATGTCAACTAGTTTCAGATATTTAAGACTTAGAGAACCTACATTTTACATATAGCATGCTAACATAATATTAGAAGATGAAAATTAGAAACTGAAATATAATCTGACCACCTACTCACCTCCATTTGTAGGCTCTCAGGAAAGATGCTTCTCATGTTCTCACATTCACTCACAAAAACGCTTTGAAGGCTTAACAGAGACTTTGCCATTGAAAATGATATTAGATATTTTAATTTCCAACAACCATTAACATCCAAATGTGTCAAATTTTTAAAAGAGGACCTGTGTGAATAATGATCACTCCATATGTTGGCAATGGGGATTGAGGACAACTCCATTCTGTCTAATTTTAAAACTTCAACCTGCAAAGAGACACACATGAATAGTGTCCGGAAATTAAAGAGATCATTTTGACTTTCTCAACTTAAGTTTTAGCACCTTATAAACTCCTTCCTTGCTTTAAGAAAAAATGTGAAAAACAAGTTTGAGCGGTTAAAGATAAAAACATTTAGAGCATAATTTTAAACATACCTTTTTGTTGAAGAGTTCTTTTTCCGCTCTTACAGTTGATGATGGTATGGGATAAAATTCACCAAACTGAGACAAAGATTGTAGCTTCAAATAAAGTAATTTAGGAAGCACGAGTTTGGATTCCTGAGTGTTGCTTTGTGAGTCTTCTACTGAGACAATCTCCTTCAAAGAGTTACACTCAGAAACTTCAATCGTTTCAAGAACAGTTAAAAGATTTACAACAGAAATTGAGAACACACTCTTTAATTGACCACAGAGATTGATCTTGATGACTTTCAGTTTACCAAAGGAGGGTTCAGAAAGTTTACAGGAGCATATATTATCGATCTTCTTGAGCTTATAGAGATACAATGACTCCAGTTTAGGAAACGCTTTCTCAGGGTGTTGTGACTGTTGTCTGTCTTTGGGATAGATGAGAGATTGAATGGTGGAATTATTTACAATCAACAGATGTTTTAGATATGGAAAACCCTTTAAATTCAGTCTATAAAATATATCATGGACAGTATTAAGTTCTTCCAAAAGTAAACTTTGAACTCCTTCAAACAGCATTTTGACCCCCTTTAGAGAATGAATGTCAACCCCATCTTTTAATCGTATTGCTAAAAATCTAGATGTTTCATACCTCTCTGGAATATTGAAATCAGTCTCTAAGCTTGCACTCAAATCTCCAATAACAATCTTGTAACTATTTAACTTGTCGAAGAACAAGGTTTTCGGCAAATGGGAAACCTCTGGGATTTGTATGTCAAGAGTTGTCAATTGACTCAAATGCTTCAACTCAGAAAGAAGGGCTATTTTACTTTGACGAGTAAGTTCTTCCTCCTCCCATTGAATCAAGGTGTTTCTCATATACAACTCCTCTAAGCATACCAAGCTTGATATGACACCAGATGGAATTTCTCTAAGTTTAGAGCAATTACTTATGTCAAAAATTTGTAATTTTTTCAACTGTTGCAATTCAACCGGCAATTTCTCAATATCAGATCTTGAAAAACTAAGAATTCTTAACTTTTTCAGCACTCCTATGATGGATAATTCCTTGTCTAGTGTGCAGTGCTCCAAACAAAGCAGTCTGAGTTCTGTCAAGGATGAAATGGACGAATCTAAGAGAGAGAAATGAATGCCGGTCAATATCAACACTTTGAGTTCCTTCATTCCCTTAAAGAAGTTTTTGGGTATTTTGAGATGTGGATCACTATTGTTGACATGGAAGACCCTAAGTCTCGGATAGTTTATTCTCCTAGGAAACCCCTCAATGAAGTCACAATGATGCAAGGAAATAGCAGCATACTTTTCCAGTTTATCAGGCCATTCATCTATCTTTCCCTTTGTCATTGTAAATAAATGTTTTTCCTTATTTGCTATTGACAAAGCTGCACTGCGAATAGTATCTTGCATGGTAAATTGATCCCGTGAATAACTGTCAGACAACAAACCCGATTCTTTTAGCTTTTCAACCAGGGTATAAACTCTGTCTCTGGTTTCCCTTACTGTGTAGATCCCTTGAAGGAACCCCAAACCGATGCAGTATTTGACCAAGTCCATAATCAATGCATCATGACCCATGCGACCACAAAGTAAGAAAGTATACTTCAGCTCCTCGTCTTCTAAAAGATCATAACTCAACTTTGTTGAAAACTCAGGTGCCCCAGTTAACTTCTGCCATTCAAGTCTTCGGAGAGAATCCTCCCATACAGAGCGGCTCTGATTTTTTAATGCCCTTGCAGTTGTAACAATTGTCATTGGCAACCCATTACACTTGTTGGCAATTTGAGCTCCTAACTTCTGAAATTCAGAATTAAAGTCTCCCATTCCAGCCATTTTCTTGAACAGCATCTCTGCTTCCTTTTCCTTTAAGACTTCCAAAGAGAAAACACAGTTTTCTGTCCTTCCCATTTGACTTAATAATACTTTTTTGCTTTCAGAAATCATCAAAATTTTGCACCCTTTGTACTGGCTACGAGTTTCTTCAGTTTTCATCTCAGGGGAAGCACCACGGGCTTCTTTAGACTTTCCATCTTTCATATTCATCAAGCTACCAGCAAGGAGGGATTTTCCTTCTTTAACATTTTTTAGGCCGTTATCACCATGTATTTCATATGGAATCCCAAGCATATTGAAGTCCACTTTTTCCCAAAGATCATCTAGGATTATAAGCGTCTTCTTCTTTTCACTCTTCAACATCCCTTGTATTCTAGCAGCTCTTGCAATGTCACTTTCCTCATCCAATATAACCCCCAACGTGTCAGCAATTTGTCCTTGGATTTTTCTGATGTCAGGATTTCTTGTCACGCTTGCCATGGTCACTACATCGATCTTCTTAGCTTCTAAGACTACTTTAACAATCTCTTTGACTAAAGTGGTCTTGCCCATGCCACTTAACCCATGAAGACCAATCATTCTAACACTTGGCTCTTCCAATTCTGCAATCATCTTTCTCATTGTTTCTTCTCTGGATGGAAAGCTTTCATAACCAACGTTAGAAAAAAAGGCATCCATGGAGGGTGGACCAGACCAATAAGAAAATGTGTCAAACTTTGCACTCTGCAATAACCCATTGACCTTCCGTCTAATATCATGTGCTTGTCTGCTTTGACGATACCTTATCCCCGGCTTGGGAAGGTAACCACTCTTCAACAAGTCAAACACCGCAAGTTCATGATATGTGTCCTCATTGAAATCCTCATATTCAGAAATTAGTCGGTTCACGCTCTCTATCCATTCTTTCACTTGAAGAGGAATTTCTCGTCCACGTCGTTGTTCTTCCTCATCAACTTTGTGCAGAATTTCATCTCTCACATTCTTGAGGTTCTCGACAGCACCTTTTAGTTCATGAACACTTGTCTCGTACGATGTGAGGTAAATCAATTGCTCTTTTAGCCATGCCTTTAAAAGAGGCCACCTCAGGAACTTACGAAAACCAGCTATTATTAGAGAGTCCATGCTACATCTCAACTAATCTTCTTCTGCATGTACATATATAGGAACATGGTATTAATTAACAAACGGTTTAACAGGCCTGTGATATGATAGAGATTCAATAAGCCAACTCAATTCATATCAGGGTGCGCTAGTGTAAGAATTTTTACATTGTCAACCAAAGATGAGCTTTGTTGTTGTTTTGTTCTTCCTTGAGCAAGAAATATCAAGTTTTGTAAAACAAATGGGTTGAGTGATGTGAGGGCACAGCATGAGCTGTTTCACTTGGTGCTAGAATAAATTTTTTGCAATAAAAGATGGAGCTATCATAGAAAGAATCATCAAGTTTAGTAATACAAATTGGTGCTAAAATAATCTTTTTGTAAAATTATAATTTGATCACCAGAGGAGTATACTATATATATGCAGATTTGACGGCCTAGTAGCAATATTAGGTGTTGCATTATGCTAAACCCAGTTGAAAGGGATGAACCACAACAAGGTAAATAATGTGAGCAAAAGTATGTTTAGGACACTGTTTAAGGAATAAAAACTGCGTTTTCATTAAAAATATGTCATTAATGCTTATGAACTGTGAAATGAGAGAATCTTGTTATACATATGGGAAGATACCAAAATAGAGAGTGAGGGGAAGAGGGAGAGGAGTGCCTAAATATATCATACAACCACGCATTAAGGGCATATCTAATGTATGGGTCTTATTAAGCTTAAGATGTGAATCTTATAACAAACTGTTTTTAGAACATGCTGATGTAATATGAGAGAGTAATGTGTTCCTTACGGAAGCTATAGGATTTATCATCTCAAGAAGAATTTGAGAAACCAAACTCTATGGATGGCTCAAAGAAGCTTGCGGCATTGATCAAAATGTAACAAGAACAAGTTGCAAAAGAAATTACAAATTGGATTTAAGGTAAAAATAGGGAAAAGGACTCGTCAATTATAGAATGAATTCTATGTACAAGTGTAATGGAGATTCACAACTTGAAAAAGCTCTTAAAAAATATAAGAACTAATGAACAAGAGTTTCATACTCTTAAAACACTGAAAGATGCTTACAATTTTAGTTGTATTTTAAGTGACAAAGAGGATGACCTTATTTATAACTTATGGAGTTCAGCCAAGAGACTCTTAAAAATGGGTCAAAGCAATGTGAACAAAACTGACGATTACTAGTGTGAACACAAACCTAGTAAGTACACTAATGAGAACACTAAGTTTATGATTATGAACCTCATGTTTATACAAGTGAACCAACGAATCCTGTGCTAAAACATATTTGGGACGCCATAAAGTTAGGAAGATATGTGAAGTAGTTACATAACCTTTATATCTTGAAAGTGATATATGTAAAGGAAGTTATAACTTGCACATGTGCTTCCTTAACATTTGGTATCCTCCACCTTTTGAACTTCTAGGAGATTCTCAGCTCTACACTCTGGTTCCTTTTCACTTCGAACCCCACCTTAACCTCCTATAGCTTTTGTTTACTGCTTGCTTACTCGAGCTCTTTTCCTCCCACCTAATCCTGCAAACCACCAAGACTTTTTCCTTTGTCTCTGCTTAGTTCCTTCATTACAGCTATCAATGCCAAGCCTCCATTCACAGCACATGCTCTATGTAGGTTTAAATCCCAGTGCCAAGGTACCACCTCCTACTAGCCATTGACCCCTGCAGACCAAATAAACTTACCCAAACCAGCACCAAAAATAAAGGTTGGTAGTACCAACACATTTTACAATTTTAACAACTGATTCCCTCCTATAACCATCCAGATTTTTTCACTGATTTCAGACATGTCATAGCCTCCATATACCACTCAGCATATGAAAATGCAGCTATCAGTCCTCTTCCTTCCAGCTGATCCATGAGTTGTGTTACATGATTCATCTCCCACTCAAACAAATGCCTTCTCCACTTTTCAAATCTCTCCACCAAAATGATTCCTTATTACTTTCCTTTGATGCTTTAGTTTTCTCCACCCCCATACCTTGACTCTAGCATTTCTTTCTATAAACCTTCTTTGACTGATTTTAACCGTCACACCGATTTACCTATATATTATTAAAGTTAATATTAAAGTTTCTAACTAGGAAGGAGTTAAACCCAGGTCTACTCAGTTCAAAAGCTTATAACCACCATATCAAAGACTTTTATTGATTAAGTTATTATTATTATTATTATTATTATTATTATTATTATTATTATTATTATATTACTATTACTATTCTTAATATTATTATTAGTAAAATTATTATTAATATTAATAATAGTATCACTAATGTTATTAAAATTAAAACTAATATTATTTTAATTATTATTAATACTATTAATATTAATATTATTACTATATTATTAATCTTGAGATTAATATTAATATTATTAGTATTTTTTATTAATAATTTTATTAATTTTATTTTAATTGTAATTATTATTAATATATTTAATATTATTAAAATTAATTTGGAGAGGGGAAAAGAGTGAGTTGAACTTGAAACTTGGAAGAGAGAAATATTCATAAAGTGTTGGGGAATAAAAATTTAGTACAGTCATCGATTTTGTGGCTGATTTGGTGATGTGACTGATTTCCTGTGATCGATTTTGTGAGTGATTTTGTGATTGATTTTTTGTGACTAAAATTGTAGTCATTAAATCATAAAAATAACTTTTAGTCGCTGATTTGATCACTAATTTGGACACTAATAGTAATCATTTTACAGCCACTGATTTCGGCCACTATTCAATAATTTTGTACTAGTGTCAGAACCTGTATCTTCTATGATTCCACCCAACTTTCATTCCTAGATATGTGAAAGGGATTTTCATTATAGCACAATTAAGAATAGAGGCATACCTCTGAATTATACTTTCATTTACCCCACACCCCAATCCGACTTTTTGAGAAGTTTATTGTTAGTTCAAAGTAGTTTAGAATTGTTTTTAGGAGTATTACATTTTGAGTATCTGCTTTACAAAAAAATAACGTGTCATCAGTGTATTGTAGCATATTCACCTTTATCTAACTACTTCCTACTTCAACATATTATTTTTGTTTGCTTGTTTAACTATTGTAGTATATTAACCTTTATCTGACTACTTCCTACTTCAACATATTATTTTTGTTTGCTTGTCTAACTATCCCTACTAGGTTCTCCGCCACGAGAAGAAACAGAAATGGGGCAAGGGAATCGAATTACCTCAATCCTTTTGTGGTCCGAATTCCTTAGCCTTCACTAATATTGACATTTTTGTTCATCCAACTAATTCACTTTTCACATAATCATAACCTCCCCCAACATATAATAAAGAAAGGCTCGTCTCACTAAATCATAAGTGTTTTCATAATCCATTTTTAATAACAAACATCTTTTCTTCTTTCTAATTATCTCTTTATTAATGTGTTTTAGTATAGTCACATTTCAAATTATCTTTTATTTATATATAGTTTGAGAGATCAAATTATATTTTAACTGTATTAAATTGATTGTATGATTGATACAAAATATAAATTTCTTGGAATATTTAAAATAGTATTTTCAAAATTCCTTTTAATAAGAGACTTTTGTAGCAATATTCTGACTACCTGTTTGGGTGTTTTTCCAATCAAGTTTTTATTCCATATAATTAATTTTGTTGTTAATTTTTTGGAATATATTTTTGTGACTACTTAAAAAGTTGTTGTTTATTTTTTTTCTTAAATTATTATTTTATTATTTTTTAATATATTTTCCTTTAAATATTTGGTGTATTTAGTACATATAAACATGGAAAAACAGGTTCAATTTTGATTTTTCTTTTCATTTTTTGTCATTTTATAAATTAGAGAAAAAAAATCTACTTTACAATATATATTACTTTGAAACACTTCATATTTTAATAATGTATTATAAAACTACATATTTATAATTTAATTTTCCTTTTATAACTTATAATTTTTTTTTATTAATTAGTTCATACACTAGATATAATATATTAAGAGGTCGACCAAGTGCAAAGTCTTAGAAGCTGACATGGTTGCACCTAATAAACAATTTTTAATTTTCATTATTAATTTTTTATCTTCCTTTGTTTGTGAAAAAAAAATCATTATTAAGTTTTCATTAATATTGAATTGTAGTAAAACAAACATACGGGAGAGTATAAGTGTGGCTACTATGCAATGCATTGGATTGTAAGAGCCGAAATTGAAAAAGGTTGGGACCAAGTAATCATGTTTAACTAATTGTTTATATAAAACTATGTGTACTTTATTGACTAATTTGAAGTTATTTTGTGATATAGTATTTTATGGATGTTTAATCACTAGATTCAGAAACAATGGACTAGGTAAGGAACGCTTGAGCCACATATTTCATTAGATTTTATAATTAACACTTTAGGATAAATGATCAAAATAATTAAATCATAAGTTGTTTAGACTTAGTTTTGGTTTATATGATTTAGAGTATAGAAACTTTGACTTTACACATTACTTTATAATTTCGTTTGATTCATTATATATTGTTTTATAAAACTTTATAATTTTTTTACATTATTATTAAATCTGACTAGGTTTTAAATAATACATTAAGAGGAGGAAACGTAATAAACAAATTGTTTAAACTTCGCCTATTCTATGGCTGTGCACAAAAAAGGTTCACATAGGCGACGATTTTGATTAAAACTATAATTTATGAGATAGTATGGTTTTAGTCAAAAAAATTGTTGCCTATGTGGGCCTTTTTTGTATACATCATAGAATAGGCAATGGTTCAGACAACAATCGTCGCTTATACTTTTCTTTTGTGTTCATTTAAATGGCACGCATTAGGCGGTATTTTATCAAGTAACAGTCGTCTATGAGATATAAATAGGCGATAATTCAAACAAAAATCATTATTTATAAGAAAAAATATAGATGTCGACTTGAGTTATCGTTTATATTGAGTTACTTTAGACAATGACTGCATAAACAACAATTTCAAAATATCATCGTCTAATAACTTTTACATTAAGATTTTATCAATGTCTAATTTGAGGTTTCAGAAATTGATGTATTGAACATGTGAGGAACAAATGAAGGAAGAGAAGATGAGGTTTCAGAATTAAGAGAAAAAAGAGTGAAAGCCATGGAAGGACCATGTATATAAAAAGAACGAGATATGAGAAAGAACGAGATAGGTAGAGAGGACAAAAATACTGGAAAATATTATAGAGAGAATGTATTGTATCTTACAACTATATAGAAGACTATGTATATATAAAGGCTAAGATATAACACTACGAGAAAATCATGAAATAGAAATCAATTTTAGAGACAAACAATAATTAGTTGCTATAGTAACTAAATTAGAGATCATTTTAGAAACTAAAAAAAATGGTTTTTAAATTAGTTTTTATTATTGTTAAATAGTTTCTAAATTAGTATCTAATTAGCTACCAATTATTTAGATTCTAAATTTGGTAGGAAAAATCTTGATTGCTAATTAGATAAAAATTTAGAAATCATTTAACAATAATAAAAACTAATTTAGAAACTAAAATTTGTTTTAATCTCTAAAATGGTTTCTAATTTAGTTACTATAGCAACTAATTATTTTCTATCTTTAAAATTGGTTTTTATTCTATGATTTTCTTGAAGTGTAAGTTATAACCAAGTAATAGTGTTATGATTTAAAATTGAAAATCAAGAACGAAATACAAATGAAATAAATTGCTTATAGTATAAAAATATAATGGTATATCTTTATATTTAATTAATAATTAATAAATATGCATAAGTGTGTCTATTGAAAATTATTAGGATTCGATTTACTTAAAATATATTTCTAATTATGAAAGTATGTAGCAAATTTGTATAATAGGTTTTTAACCATAAGATTATGTAATTTATTAATGAATTTATTAGGAAATAGAAATTATAAATATGATAATAATTATAAAAAAATTTTAATGTGTTTTTATTAGTTATCAATTTTAATTTCGTAAAAAAATATTTAAAATATTTATAATAAAAAAACAAAAAATTTGATCTAAATATTAGTTTAGTTTTATTCAAACTTTATATTAAATTAAAATTAAATCAAATTGAACCATATTTTACTCTTAGATTTAAGTAACCTTTTAATAAAAAAGTATCTAATCAAAATTAACGACGATCTTTTTTAATATATGATCTCGTAATATAAGATAAAGAAAGTGATTATCTAAAAAAAAATCAAAGAACAAAATATACTTAATAATGTATTCTCAGAAAAACTTACATTTACTTCTTTTTATTTTTCGTTGGATAAATTAATTATTCATGTGTGTGCTGTTGTTGAAAGTGAATAGAGTATTATTTTCTTTGGAAAATGTGAGTTAAAGAGAAAAAATAAATAATATATATTTGGTGAATGATATAGAGTATGGAGTCAAACAACAAAGTTATTAAATAAAAATTATTTTTAAAGATAAAAATAATTAATTAGTATATTAATCAAATTAAATATTATTTAAAAATAAAAATATTGTTACTAATAACTTCGTAGCTTCGTTTAAGAGCTGTACTCTCAATGTAGAGTTGTTGCTTACATTTTGTTTGTTTATGTTTGTTTCTTTTAATAATTTATTATCTATTTTCATTTCTCATCTTCTATCTATAATTTTTTAACCATTCAAATCAACCCTTTTCATCTATATCTTGACTCTACAAATTTTTTAATGTGAGATATGACTTGAATCATTTTTTTTTTTTTTCTTTTTTTATGTTCCCTTTTAAATTATTTTTATTTAATATTTTTATAATATGAAAATAGGCACATTTAATATTTATTATAATAACACAAACAGTTACCAAATTTTATAAGTTTAAATTTTGCAATTATTTGTTAGAAAATAGTGTTCTGCATTAATTTTTGTAATCATGAAATTTTATTGAATCCTAATTTGTTTTTTTTTTATAAATTCATTTTATTATAGATTAGTTATAATAACAAACCTCTTTAATAAAGAACTATTTACCATCCTAGAAAGAGATAAAATAAAACTTGAATTTTCCGTAGGATTTTTACTATATCTTTAAAGTATATTAAATTTAATATTTTGAAAGATGATGTAAGTTGTATTTGTTCGGATGTAATTAATGCTGTTAGATATTTACTATATATATAAATAATAAAATAAAAAATTGCGTCTGTAAATATTTCTTATTTAATGTATATATTTCATATTTTTCTTTTATATTTAATTATATTTTTAAATTAAAATGAAATATTTTCTTAAAAGATTATAATAATTATACACATTTCAATAACACAATACACTATATAAATTATTTACTATTTTCTATAATAACTATTATTAACTTTATTTAAAAAATAATATATTACAAATTATTTACTATTTTTATGTAATAATAATAATAATTATTATTAATTTTATTTTCTTATAAGAAATATTGAGGCACGGATGTGAATTTCCTACTAATTATATACAATAGAGAATGTGTTTTTAACTTGTTTATTAGTAAGTATACATATTATTTTTTCTTTTATAATAGGAATTGTGTTTTGAATTTGTAATTATACACATTTTTTTCTTTTTCTATCCTTATAAACATAACTAATGTTTTATAAATGTTATTTATGTATATATTCTTTTACCATGTTTATTCTTATAAATATAATTATTTTATTGATTTAATGTTTTACAATAAAAAATATTTTACAATAAAAATTATGAAAACAATAAAATATTTTGTTTAATTTATATAGTTTTATAGTTTTAATGTAAAATACTTTTTATTTTAGTAATTATTATAATAATTAATTTTTTAATTACATACTTTTTATTATAATAATAAAAGAGGACACACATAATCATACGTGTGTTTCAACTATTTATATATAATTGGATTAAATTACATTGTTAAGAAGATTATACCATCCATATCTTTTCATTATTATTTAAAATTATAAATTTGTTCTGCATCTCTATATTTCTTAATTCAACCTTAAATCTAACATATTTACTTAAAATACTACTGAGAAATAAATTAATCAATTAAAAATTTGAAATAAAACAAATAAATGTATACAAAGTTAAAAATTAAGGTAAAATTACATATTTTAAAATATAAAAACTGAAAGTCTTCTTCAATATAATTTTTCTCAAATAATATTTTTTAAAGCTAAACAATGCTTAGTAGATCTCATCACTAGAGAGAATAACATGACAGTACTTTTATAAGTCATCTTATGCTAAAGAGAATTTAAAAGATGAAACGATTTAATATAAGCAACTAGTTCATGTGGTTGCTTGTGAAAGTTGACTTAAGAAAAAAAAACAAATTTTATTAATAAAATTTCGTGCTAGAGCACATGGCGTCAAATTGTTTATGCAATATTATATTTTAAATTAATATGTAGATTAATTGTAGGATTCACATAAATAAATTTCAAAGTTAAAATAAAAAAATCATGCATGTAGATGTTCTAAAGCAAATATACAATTTACATGCTCTAAAATTGAAAAAAAAAATATGGAGAACTAAAATTAATAATTTAATATAAAAATCTCATTATCATTTATGATTGATCAACAAGTACTTAGATGAATTTCATGATATAGACGAAGAAAAATACATTACCATT
This sequence comes from Phaseolus vulgaris, assembly GCF_000499845.2. NCBI lineage: Eukaryota > Viridiplantae > Streptophyta > Magnoliopsida > Fabales > Fabaceae > Phaseolus > Phaseolus vulgaris. Next base: position 35,297,553 of record NC_023750.2, on the reverse strand, counting down.
TTACATTAGAGAAGATCCACAGCCGTCACATGCTTAATATAACTTCAATTTAGGTAATATTACTTCACTTGACAAACCTGAAATATAAAACATGATTCAATCAAAATTACTACATTTAATCACTATATAACCTTTTATTCTTTTATTTTATAAAATTTAATTTTAATTTCACTGAATCTGTGGCAAAATTTTATAAATACTAACTTATTCTTCTTCACAAATCACATTCCATGATTAAAAAAAATTATCGATTGCAAAATTATAGTCCAGTTTACACACACACACACACATATATATATATATATATATATATATATATATATATATATATATATATATATATATTATATATATATATATATATATATATATATATATATATATATATATATATATATATATGAAGATTCCTTTTAGCATCAGTATTGAAGTTAGAATAAACTGATTTCTTTCGTGAACTTTCAAGATTGATGAATTCAGTAATTTTATCTGTGAAAATTTGAGCAGCAGCAAAGTTAGAAGGAGTTGAAGATACTGAGAGGATTTAGATTATAGATAGACTAAACATATGCATTGTTTCATGAATAGAACAAGATGACTAAACCTAAACATTAAGAGCAAGCAGTGATTATAGTGTTTACCTGACACCAATGAAGAGAAGATGAAGAACCAGAAAGAAACTATGATGAAGAATGCAGACAAAGAATCCTAGGTTCTTTCAAAGATTGAAACTGAAGTTCTGAGAAGACACTGAAAGGAAATCTGGTTTCGATGTATACCAAATACAGCCTGGAAGAACCCTCAAAATGCATTGAATTTGACTTTTATAAAATGGATTTTTGGTGTATAATAAAACATTTGCATGTTATTATTTATGGCTAGTTGACTTTTCAAGTCCTCTTAGAATATTGTTGCGTGAGATGAGACTGTATTCCTAGTGAAGACAAATATAGTAGCAAGAGGAAAGGAGTTATAAAAGCAGCAAACTACAGAAGAGGTGAGAGCAGCCTAATATCCCCCTTAACTCACATGTGATAGATAATAGAGTATCACTCACGTGACGTGTGATAGATAATAGAGTATCATTTCTATACTATCATTGTAACCTATAAAGGTTAATCATGAGATAAGTTAACCATGTCAAAAATTTCATTCTCATCCAATGAAAAATCATCTTCTGTTTAGTTTTCTCTTCTTTGTATTTTGAGGAGTTTCTTGAAAGAAGACGAAAATCACTATAGATAAATACTATATAATCTGTCATTTTAGGTGTCATCTTATTTCTTTTTTAAAGAATGTATAAAAGAGTAGGTTTCCAATTCATTTCACAACAAGCAGACCATGGTTGTCCAAATAGTTTAAGAACTATCTTGTGAAGTGTTGGTGCATGAGTTTCCATTAACAATTCGCTATGATTTTGCATCCATTTTATCTTTATTCCTTAAAGAGTCAACATTGACAAAATCTTCTCTTCCATGTGAAAAGTTTGCAACCTATATATTTACATGTCTTCGTACATCTGCATCATCAAAGTACCTCAAAACATTTCTTCCTTTTATGAGTAAGTTCCACATCTTGATGTGGGACACTAGTTTAGTGAATCTTCATTTAACCATTCATCATTGTAATATCTACATTAAAAATATTATAAACATAAATTTACATAATATTATAAATTTATGATATTATAAGTAATATGTACACAATAAAATATAATTATAAAATAATTTAACTATAAAGTATTACCTTAAATTTAAAGAATGAGCAAGACAATAAAGAGATGTGCTACTCTTAGTCTAATAATCAATTAATATTGAGTTTACTACCTCAAAAAATGATGAATATTAAACTTTTGTCTTTCTTTCATGTTAGTATATGACTTTTCTAATATTTTCAATCATTAAATCCTACATTTCGTATACTAAATGAAGATTAGCCACATTCATATCTATTTTCTAAGAACATCATAAATTGGAGTAGCAAAAACAAGTATGTAATCAACATTCATTCACCAATTATCAGTTAACAAAGTTTCTTTCACAAATTGTGCATTATTCATGTCATCCTCTTTGTAAGAAGACCATTCATCACTAATAACCATCTATTGGAGTTTTTTTTTTCAAACTTTTAAGCCTTTTTAGCATGACTATGGTTGAAGCAAATCTTGTTGAAGCAACATAAAGCAACTTCAATGAGTTGAAATTATTGAACATTGATGATGTCATAAAGTGCCCCACAATAAAGTTTTTAATAAAGGTAGCATCATCAACAATTTATGAGATCAAAGAAGATTGTTGATAAGTATCATTTCTTTCAGTTTTTTTGGCTGCACAAATACTTTTCAACACAAGATTCAATGTGTGCACTACACAAGGAGTCCAATAGATTGAAGAAAATTCTAATTCTATGAGCATACACTACCTTACATACAAGGTATTATTAGTTATAATTTGTACTACATTTTGCGGCCCAACCTCCATAATTACATCTCTCATGTGTTTAACATTAAAATCTTTGTCATTTATCTTACCAGATCCATCTATTGACTTCAAAAACATTGGTTCACTCCCAGTTATAGCCATAAAATTTAAAAGTGGTCTTTTTTTAGGATCACTCAATCCATCACTAAAAATTATCACACCTTTCTAATTCCATGAGTTTCTTATAGGTTGTAGAAGGTTTTCTAAATAACTTCTTTCTTTTGAAAGTAAATAACCTCTCAATTTATTATATGTTGACGATACATATCTACTAAGATTAGAAGTAATAGCTACATAAGAAAATGCATTTATCTCTTCCAAATTTCTACAATTATTTATGCTTCCACGATAGTGTTCATCATCTATAGAAGATATTCAAATCAAAACAATGAAGAAGATCTACAAATGAAGATGCAAGCTAGGATTGCATCACATACAATATTTTGAATTAATTGATATTGATGCAACTTATAAGAGTGATTCATATTGATGTCTCTATTATGAAATTATTAATATTATTCCCTAAACATTGATGTCTCAAATATTTAGAAAACATTCTTATCATTAAGAAAAAATGTTATATAGAAATTAATATATTCTAATATATGTCTAGTATCAAAACATATCAAGTATTCTCATTTAGGTTAGATTCTTAGAATTAAGAATCAAGTTCATGAATAAAAATTCAAGATTTAAGCACAAGATCCAAGAATCAAGTTCATAAATAAAAATTCAAGTTTTAAGCACAAAATACAAAAATCAAGTTCGTGAATAAAAGTTCAAGCTTTAAGCATAAATTGACAATACCAATATCAAAGAAGAAAAAAATATCATATATTAATATTACCATGATTTATTAGAGCTTGAAAAGACTACATTCAATCCCAAAAGAAAATGAATTAGTCACTCATGGTGGCCATTACATGCACCAAAGCAAAAGAAAGAGATCCATAACATTTTTCCTTAACGGCTACTTCCTAGGATTTCCTCCCTTTGCTCTTTCTCTCTACCTTATGTCCTTATTTAACCTAATTGAATTTGGGCTAACTCATTATTCATAATATATCATTTTGATTCATCTCTCTTTAAGGGTGTGTTTGTTTGTGGGCGCGAAAACATTTAAAGCAATGAAAAGCAAAGAAAATGCAAATTTCAAGAATTTGAAATTTTTTAAAAAAAATACACAAAATGACAAAGTTGGTTATGATTTAAATTTTTCACTCATATAGGAAGAGATTTGCAGGGAAAGTACTGTTCACTTTAAAAAGATAATGGATTATATTTATTTTAATAATTACATTTATTATAATAAAATAAGTAAATTAAAATTAAAATATTAAAATAATATATTATACAAATTAAATTAATCTAAAATAATAATGTTATTTAATTTATAAATAAATCAATCCAATTAATTTTTTAACAATTTTTAAATATAAGAATAAATTTGTAAATCTACATTTTTATCAACTACAAAAATATAATTTCAATCACACCTATCACATCACAAACTTTCATAAATTTTCCGTACACTTTCTACTATATTTACCTTAACCCAAACAACCTCATTTTCTTCACACTTTCCCTTCAAATCATCTCAAATTTATTCTCTAATCCAAACAAAACACAAATTTCTGAAAATAACACAAAATTGGGAATAAATAGTTCTATCTAATCTCATAACTCCAGATATATTACTAAATTCTGATTTTTCAAATTAGGATTATGTCATAGCTTAATCAACAATTAAAATGAATAAATATCTAACTTTTTTGCATAAAATTTCAATAAATAATGACTCTTATAATTGTGATTTAACTTTTCACCATAAAATATGTTCTTCTTTGTTTGTGCTATAGAAATCTTCTTCAATTGTTGTTTCCTTTCAACTTTGGAGATGTCGATCTCCTATCTCTCTCTCTCACACACACACTCCCACACACGCACACCCAGACACGCACACACACACATGCACACACACGCACACACACAACAAACTTGCACACACACGCACGCACACACACATGCACATGCACTCACACACACGAACACACACGCACGCAAACACACACAGGCACACACGTACACAAACCCACACCCACCCACACACACCACACGCACACACACATGTACACACACACCAACACACACACACCCACACACACAATTTTGTTAATGCCCATTAGTGCCATATATGAATAAATTTGTGTACATTATTATATGTTCATTCAACCAAACATTAACACAAATAGCACACATTTTAAAATTTAAATTTAAACTTCATATGTGTGTTTTCAGTAGTTATGCAGATGAATTGATAGTTCTTTACAGATTTCAGTTTGAGTCAATTACTTTGTATCTGAATTACTTTGTAATTTACACTATTTTCACTTCTATCCTAAAAATTTCTTGATTATTAGTCTGATGCAAACATTCTTCCGAATTTAAATTCAATATTTTAGTATAAGTTAGGCCCTATTATTTTTTCCTAAGCAGAAAAGGAACCTTTACATAAGAGGCATGTTAAGGATAAATAAACATATAATCATTACTTTTTTTTAGTACCGAAATGCAATAAAATAGTATTGGGAATTTAGGAGTATGGACTAAAGTTGTGTATTGGTTAGAATGTCATAATATTAACTAGAGTAAATTACATTCCCTTTTGTCTTTCTTTTTATGGCCATCAATATTAACTAGAGTAAATTACATTCCCTTCTAACATTCTCATTTTGTCTTAACTAGTGTTATTCAAAATGTTTCAAAATACTGCAACTGGTTATATATAACAGATATCACGTCACAAATGAGCGAATAATAGATTTTCAAAAAGAAGCCAAACAACACTCATCCAACAATTAAGTTCAACAATAGATAAGTAAAAAGACAAGACAAAACAGTTTAATCAATACAAATGGAGCATACAGATCAAGATTAGAAATCACAGCTTATTCAAACACTTGGAAAAGGTTCAAAGTTCTAGTAGATTCTTTGAGATTGTAAATGAGGGAATACAACATGAGAACATAATCTAGGGTTTTAAGATGGGGAAGTAAAGTTGCGCAGATCTTCGATGAGCAAACACAAAAATAAAAGGCAAATGGCGAGAATGGAGCAAGAATTGAAACTTACGATGATAAGCTTGAAGAGGTTGGCCTCCTTCGGAGCAGAAAACACCATTGTTACAAAGTGCGTTGTCGTTGCAAAGTACTTTGTCATCGCAAGGTGCGTTGCCATCACAAGGTGCGTTGCCATCACAAGATGCGTTGCCTTCGCAGGTGCATTCCCCCCATTGTCCTTATCGAGAGTGAGAGATGATTAAAAAAGCTTAAAAAGAAAGAGATAAACTTAAAAATTCAAACCCTGCAGACAATTTGCTCAGATTTAAAAAAATAAATAAACGGTTGAAAAGTATGCATATCTATTTAAATTAATTCATAAATTTTTAATTTAAATAATTATTCATAATAATTTAAATTATTTTATAAATTAAAAATTAATAATTAATTTTATAAATTAATTACTCTGAAATTAGTATCTAAATTCAAATAACAGTGACTAAAAATTTAAGTATCTAATTATATGATTAGAAACTAAAAAATTAGTTTCTAATTTTATTATTTTTATAGACCAAAAATTAGTCTCTAAAATAGATAAAAAGTGTCTAAAAAAATGGTTTCCAATTACATCTTAACAAGAGACTAAAAAATTGTCTCTAAAAAAAACTTTTTTGTTTTGTTTTCATTATTAGTTATAAAAAATATAGTATCTAATTGTATTAATTTTTATTAATAATAAATACTTTTTTAGTATCCAATAATTTTTAGTTTATAAAATAATATCTAAATTAGTTTATTTTTATCGGCAAAAAAAGAATAAATAATGGAGGTATTTCAGGATACCTCAACCCTTATACAAGAGACCGAAATGGCCAAGAACCAAAACAAACCTCTAACCGTGAGCAAGCCTGTTCTACCCAACCTTGCCTCTCTTCTCTTTTACAAAACCAACTAAATTACCACTCACCCCTCTAACCTTTATTATTTTTAATATATCTCATACAAACTAAAGACTCCAGACACCCATTAGAATAAGAGAACTAGTTTAAACGTACCTTCGATGTTACCTAAGACCAAACATTCAATTGTGCCATCGAAAATTTCAATGTGATCTATGCGTCCATTTTTAAAGATCTTCTTATTTCTTTGTTTCCACAATCTCCTACAACTGCTATCCAGACACACAATCATACCTGATAATATCTTCACTCTCCTCGGGCATTCTAAACTGAGAAAAATGTCTCTTTGGCTCCTAATGAATTGTTGACGCTAAGCCCACCCAATGTAGCACTTCGACCACACAAGTCATGCAACCCTACATGTAACAAAGAGATGAGACGTTGTTTCCTCACCCTAACCACACATATCACAACGTTGCTTCCACTTCTATCCCTCTTTCACTAATTTATTTTGGACGCTATTTATCCTCCAGCACCCTCCGTGCAGTGAAATGTGTCGATGGTTTGCCTTAATTCTCCAGAAGCCCTCATACATAGCAACACCTTTCTCTTGACCTTCACCTTTTAGAACTTTGGATGCGGATTGGACATTAAACTCTATAGAATCATTAGCTTTCCAAGCCCACAATTCCTCCTTTGCTCGTTAAGACTCTTCCTCCCATTATCAAAACCATCTCTTGCTCTGTTGCTCTTCCCATTCAAACAGACTCCTTCTCCATCCTATCTTTCAGGTCCACTCAAGATTGTTGTTCCATTCCCCTCCTTGCCTCAACTGGCTTCCCTGCAAGAACATATAGAGAAAAGCTCGAGAGTTTATCTTTAAGGGCTTCATTTCCTGTCCATTTATCCTCCCACAAATTTATCTCTCTTCCATTCCCAATCTCCCAAGAAAATTTATCTTTGAAACTCCCTTTCCAACCCTCTAACCTCCAGAACTCCTTCAAATCCTTCCACCACAGAGAATCTAACCTATTAAACCTATGAAGCCTTAGGTTTCTCCACTCCGTACTTCGAGACCACCACCTCTCTCCACGAACCTTTTCCCTCGTGCCCAGACCCAAATCCACTTCCCTAAAAGAGCCAAGTTGAACTTTTTGATCTCTATCATACCGAGCCCTCCTGCTCTTTTGATTCGCAAACATTTTCCACGAATCACGTTATCTTCCTTCCTTTCGAGCCCCAGCCCCAGAAAAATCTATTGTAACCTGTCTACCTTACACCACGGCTGAAACTTTATAAAGAACAGATAAATAAGGAAGAGAAGATAACCAGATTTAATCAGACACAAACAATCCGCCATAGAGATGAACTTGCCTTTCCACCTATCTAGCATTTTCTCACTTTCTCTACCATCCCTTCCAAAAGCTCTTTCTTTTCTGGCACCCCCCAACATCAACTCCATATACTTAAAAGGAGTTTTGTAATCTCACAATTCAAGATAGTGCACAACTCTGAAGCAATGTTGACTGCAACCTACCCCTCCTATATAGCTCTTCAAAGTTTACCTTAATCTTGAAACTAATTCGAAACAATTAACATAGCCTTAATCACAAAAAATTATGTATTTTTGTGAATTATTTAAACTTGTCCATAGTAGTTTTGTCAATTATTTGAACTTGTGACAATAGTAATGACAATAAGGAAAAATGTCATTAGACTAATAAGGAACAACTTTATGAGGATTGTTATTGATGTGCTAGAATAATAAAATTTATATTTATAAACCAAAAACAACGCCTTCTCCTTAAGAAGTACGAACATTTCTCTTCTTATGATTTTATGGATGTAAAATCTCCAACAATAACAATAGTTATACATACCTTCTATAGATGGTCATGACACATCTCATTACGAAAAATATCTTTTATAGAGAATTAATACATGTCATGCAAACATTATATTCACGAAACACCTTAGACCTTAAAACTATACACAACAACTGTAGAAATGCATGAATTGCCAACTTACTCCATGTAGCGTCTTCTCAGGTGACATGAAACACCTCTGATTAAAAACATACACCTTTGCTCCTATATAAATACAAGACCACTTATGAACAAACACATACACCCTTGTATAACTTCAAAACACTTCAATATAGCAGCCCTTTATTCTTGAACACCGCACAGTTCAACAGAAACAAAGTAAACCTCCATTGTTCATACTTGTTGTCACCATCTATGCCCTTATCTTCTTGATTCTCTTGATCATTGAACCTTGATTTAAAACAGAAAAAACAACTACGTTTAGATAGTACAAAAAAGAAGCAGTCTCAAACCTATATGTCAAATCTATTCAGGAGCAGTGTGGAACACGAACTTTGATAGGTAAGAGATTCATAACAACTAAACCTTATTGTGTAAGGCGTGAGTAACATACACCATTGATTTATTGACAGAATAGTCAATGAGCAAACAAATTGCTAGTCGGAAAAAAATAAAGACACAAAACTGAACCAGGAAAAATCAGAGGAACACCAATAAATAACCTGTCTTCTATGATCTGATCATAATTTTGATTGTATTTAAATTTGATTCTGAACAGATTATTACAAAATCAAATCAACATAATGTACAATCCATCATATTAAATTGTTAATATTGAAAGATAATAAAAAGTAAAACCAGATGTGTCTAATAAGCTAAGTTAATATAATATAACTAATAAGTAAATAAAGAATACAGAGTGAGAAAAAATACATTACCATTAGATCATATAGAAGGTTTACAACCACCACATGGTCAACAAGAACTGTCCATAGAAAAGATGTTTCAATGAGAATGATGATATAATCTTCTATGATATTTCACTGAATGTATAGAAAGATTTTATAAGTACTAATTTGTTCTTCGTTCAAATATTTCTAAAACTTATTAATTCTTTTACAATGCTAATGTCCATGATTTTATAATTAATTCAACCTGTCTCCATGGGAATAAGCTAATCAATATATACTTTACTCAGGATGCCTCTGCCTCGTCTTGTTGCATGAACACAGATTCATATCACGTTTAAACTCATCTACTTCCACTCTTAATTTCTCTGGAACTTTGTCACCAAAACGGAAAAGTTTCGCACTGCAGCATTTTCTTAACGACATTTCTTCCAAGATAGAAAATTCCAAAGTGGAACTCCCACTGTAAAAGCTTCGAATTTGGTAATGATTTAAGAGTCAAAAATCTCAAGCTTCTTGAATTAATCTCATCTTCATTCATTTCCACCGTTATCACATTCACCTGCATTTCATTTCTATCTCCATCACCTCACCTTCACTTTAGCATAAGCTTTAACTTCATCTTGTCGTCTTCACCTTCACCTTGTCCCTCTCCTCCTCTACACCACCATCTTTGTCTTTGTCACCTTTATTTTCATCTTTGTCTCCATCACCTTCAGCATCATCTTTATCTTTATCTTTGTTGTCTTCACCTTCACCATGTTTCTGCTTCTCCTCCACATCATTATCTTCATCACCGCCACTTCATTTTCATCTTCATCTCCATCAACTTCAGCATTAGATTAGCTTTATCTTCATCTTTATCCTTATCTTCGTGGAGTTCACCACACCTTGTCCCTCCTCTCCTTCACACCATCATCTTCATCTCTGTCACCTTCATTTTCATCTTCATCTCCATCACTTTCATCATCATCATCATCATCATATTCATCGTCTTCATCTTCACTTTCACCTTTCCCTCCTCCTCTACATCATCTTCATTACCTCCTTTGTCCTTCCTCCTCCACCTCATTGTCTTCATTCAGCCATCTCCATCTGTATCAGCCACTATCGTTTCTAGCGATTTACAATTGGTTATGCAAACTTCCTTCAATACAACCAATGTTTTGGCCGTTAAGATGTAACAAGTATTTCAACTTCCGACAATTCTTTACATTAAGCTTGATCAGATTTGAGAAAGACACAGTGGATGGTGTCAAGTTTGTCAAACAATGGCAGTCCCAGATAAGTAAGGTATTTAAATTTTGTAGTAAGGGGATTACCCAGGAGTGCCCTAATCCTATGGATTTAAGTTGGAAGAGACTCAGAAGCTCCAATGTTTTAAGAGTGAAAGGATTTAGTACAATCTATGCCTGGCTTGAGCGGGGAATATATGAAGGCACAATGAAGCAACCCAATTTTCGATAGTGGGGAGTGACACTGACACCTTCGAACCAAAAACAAATGGAAATACATCCCTTGTTCATCGTGAAAGCACTGCAATATGAGCGAGCTTAATTTGGGGAGCTCAATATGAAGTTTTCCCTGCAAAATCATCGCTTCTTCTTCTTCCTTAACCTAGAGACATTACCTCCAAGCAGGGAGTAACCTTGGATTCAAAATAAACAAAAGATTAGAAGGCCACAAAATTGTGACACATAAAGTAAATGTTGGATGTCCCAATAATAACCTTAAAAACAAGTCCCAATGATAAATGGTATAATGTGTAAACACAAAATGCAGTGTGTTTAGGAGTGTTCTGTCTAAACAGCCATACCTTTTCAAGAGAGACAACTGCTTGCTGATCTGTTGAAAATCCATCTTGATCATCTTGATTTAAACCCGTAGAGTTTTGATATTCTGTTGCAAAAAACTTCAGCTTTTGACAATGTTTGACATGCAACTCTTTTAACATACCCCATTTTAATATGTGCATTCCAGGATATATGGACCTTAGGTTTGGCAAATTCGATAGCCTCAAAAGGTTAATGCTGGAGAACATAGCAATCTCTTTATTAGCTTTCATCAGTTTCTGCTTCACCCTTTGCAACAATTGCCACTAACTCTTCACAGTTTTCCACATGAAGTTCTTTCAGATGGGTGAGAATTCCTTGAGGTCCCATATTAGTGATCTTCGAATGACTAAATACTGCCTTTAGAGAATTACATCTCCGCACTTTCAACTTTTTCAAGTTATTTAGCAAATGAAGTAAATGGGAAGGCAGTATTGCATCTGATAAAAAATCACAATCTTCCACTACCATAGAAGTTAAATTTTGGAAATACCCTTCTGGGAGTGTCCCTGTCTCTGGTTTCCATATCTCTTGCAACATATGAGACTTCCAGAAAACTAAATGATTCTGGGCATACAAAAGAGTAAAGGCGAGTATGTAAGGATTCACAATGTTTAACTGTAAGGTACAGTTTCAAATGTTGTATGAAATCAGAAAACTGTAAAGATTTGTAAAACCAGAAAAACAGAACAGAGGGATTTTATGAAGTTGTGCAACGAAAGGGAGAAAAAAAGTAATTTTATATTTGCTGAGTGCAGTAGGTTGTGTTACAGAAAACAAAGATTGTCACTTTAAACACACAAAAGAAATAAGAAAACCTCCACAATATAAAGACAAACATTACTTTGTACTTAATCATTGTCATGCAACCAACTCTCCCATAAAATAAGGATTAACACTAGTTTCCAACCTAACAAAACTGAGCACAACAGAAAATAACATATGTGACTGAAAGTCTACAAAAGTCTCCATTTATAAAAATAACAATAAACTACTGACAAATTATCAAAATATTAGAATCACAATAATAAGGAAATTATTGAGATACAAATGTTGGTATCCTGTGTGCCACAATGGATCAAAAGAGAAGTTTGGAAATGGCTCACTAGTTTAAGACATCAAACTCACAAAATTTGAAGTTGTAGTAATTGATTTGGAAGAAGAGGTTACCTGTTGTTGAAACACCTTTTTGACAGTCGAGTTAAGATCATCATGCACGATGACCGATCCATCATTTAACTCGGAAGTTGTAATTTTTCTACAAA